>NC_044586.1:65506744-65712409 GCF_901933205.1 Camarhynchus parvulus
TCACTCTTTCTTCAGAGGTCATATTATCTAGATGACACAATCCTCCTTATTTGAAATGTTTACACCATTCCTGTTATCATGGTGTTATCATGTTTTAAATCTCTTGGGCTATACTTCTAAAATACAGATAGATCAGAATCACCACCACCTGATTTGTAGGGTTTTATTGTTTCCCTGATTCTTTTTCTCTTTTTTCCTTTTTTTTTTTTTTAGCACAGCCTTGAAGTTTCTTCTCAGAAAAACAACTTGAATTTCATTTGCCTTGCATATAATTTCTGCACTGTTGTGTCTTACAGCATCAGAATATTTATTATCAGCAGAAAGCTCTTTTTATTAAATGTGCATTTGTATTTGAAATCAAAAATATGAATTTAAAAACTGAACCTACTCTTAGTTAAGCCAGTGCTAAAAACTCCACAGGAATTCAACAAAAGGGGAAACAAACCTTTAGAGGACAGCAGGGCTGTAATTTTGTTGCCTAAAATGGGCTTAAAGATCTGTTGTCAAAGAGGTAGAGAAGAGTTTTGAATAAGTTTGGACATCTGTAGCAGCATAAAACATTTAATTTTAATACTGTAACATTAAAAAAAAACCCACCTAAACCCAACAAATTGCAGATACCATTTTTTTCCATGGGAAAACAAAAATTGCTGTGCCACACAAAGTAAGAGTAGGAATTTTGTTTCCTCACATGTAAGTTTCATGGCATACACATTTTATAGAGACTATTTCCCTACAGGTTATTCCAATCTCTCTTGCATGGAATTCATCATTATATGTCTGTCCTCTTCCTCACTCCCATCCTCATCTAGCTGACTAATTAGTGGGGGTTTTCTCTCATGAGTTACTGCAAACCTTGAAATACAGAATGTTTTACTCACAGCTCTGACTGCAAAAGATGAGGAACATCAGATTTCATATTGAGATATATAACACAGGAAAACTGCTTAAAATATCTGCTTCAAATTATTCCCAAAGTCTTAAAAGTAAAGTAAAAAGAATGGCTTAGGTCATGGTTTTAAAATAATGATGTAAGATATTGCAGCTTTTGGGAGAGTCTGAGTACTTTTTGTTTTTTAATTTTTTTTTTCAGTTTGCAGTATTGAATGATGTATAATTTGAGAAAAAAGGTTGCTTGTGTTTCTCATTCCTATAAAGACCCAAATGAAGTCCTGGTCCAGTAAAGGAACATTTTTCTGCTTTAGATAAGCCCAGCCTTGCTCTGCTTTTCACAAGCCCTGGATTGTGAAATCCTGTGTGCTGCTAGCCTGAGCTATCTTTACACCTGCAGCCTCAATTTTTGCATTTTCTGGGGCTTGATGGATTAATTGCAGGACACAACAGTACAGTGAAATACTCAACAAGATGCACAGGATGGAAAATAAAGGAAATAACAATAAAGGAAAAACAAGCTTGTGCTCCTCTGCACAAAGAGCTTGTTTCTTACTTACTAGAGCGTTTCTTAGTGACAAACAGGAAAGACTGGCAGACTCAAATTAGAGGTTAAGCAAAGGGTAGCTGAGAAGAACAAGAGTCAACTACCTTAGTTTAAAAATAGAAATAGAATGAAGCTAGCAACCTGAGGGAATTGACATGTAGCAGATTATGAGGAAATTGGGAAAGTTCTTTTATTACAGTTAAAACACAGAAGAAATGAAAAAAAGTCCCTGCTATACCAGTTTCCAGTTCTGCCTTCAGCCAAGAAGAAAAGTTCATAGTAGTAAACCAATTAAGATTAAAATGAAACTTGTAGGCAAGATGGTCCATTCCCTGATATCCCTTTTTGTGTGGTGCAACAGATGACATGTATCCCTTCCCCGCAAGATGGCCTATTAAAAAGTCAATGTGCACTAAATTTTTAGAATTAAATCAAGGCTAAACAGCTTTTTCATTACAATTAACTTTAAAGGTTTGATTATTATTCAGATCAGACTCCTCGGTTTAGCTTTTTCATTTGCAAAGCAATTCTGATTGAATATTGACATCAGAGAAGGAGAAAGTATTGCAAGCATGAGGGAGAGGGAAAAACAGGATGGATACTGCAACAGGAGAAAGGGGAATCTTCACCTGCATTTTAGGAGATGCTAAGGTGTGTTGGACTTCATGGCTTGCATGTACTCATCTGTTCTGTTCTTGGTAAAGACTGCTCAGATTTAACAGAAATATTTATATACAATGCAGTACAGTTTAGGAAACTTCTGAAATTGGTAATTTCTAGATACAGTCAAACAACAGAATTCCTTCCTGTGGAAAATTGCCTTTTCAATGAAAATCCTGAAGCTTTAGTTATCTGACGAAAATTTAAATTTTGAGGAAAGCAGACTCTGTAGGGATGTGTTTAATGAAAACACAATTTCCTACAAAAGAAATTTCACAGAAAATATTTGGCAGACCCTAATAATTTCTTTCTTGCCTTATTTCCTTCTTGTGACACATTACTGAGAAAGATGTAAGCAGATAGGGTCTGGAGCATTCAGGTCCCCCTAATCCACCTAATTCAGGACAAGGCATAGCATGCAGTTTTCAGTAGTTCACATCTTCTAGAAATACAACCATAGAACCATATAATCATGGAAAAGTTTGAGTTGGAAGGGATATTAAAGATCATCTCATCTCAACCCCTCTGCCACATGCAGGGAAAAATTCCACCAGACCAAGTTGCTCAATGCCCCATCCAGCCTAGCCTTGAACTCTTCCAGGAATGGGGCATAATATATAAATTCATTACAGTTAGAAAGGATTTATTTTTGCACATAGATTCCTAGTGCTTTCAAAAAAAAAAAAAAAACCCAAGTCCTTGTACTCTAAGTTTAATTTAGATATAGAAGTAACACACTTCAGAGCTGCTTTCAGAAAGGCCTTGACTGGAAGGGGTCAAGATACAGTTATATGTTTTTTATCTTCTCTCCTAATTAAAAAAAAAATTCAAGATGAAAATATTCCATTCACATGATTGAAGCTGGTTTCTGACAAGGACTATAATGTCAATATCTGGTTTCATTTTAAGAAATGGACCCTTACTCCATAATGATATTAATTTAAGGAAGATTATCTAAACTTTGAAGGTAGTTCTTTTCTTTATACCATTACTCAGTGCAGCTGAACAGGTGGCACACCAAGAGTCAGTAACGGCCCATGTATAAGACCAAAGCCCAAGTGGCAATAATGCTACCCAAAAAATGAAGTAAATCTGATAATGTGTTTAGGGGATAACACCCCATATAAGTCCCCCAGCAGTTATCTTTTCCTTCACAATGGTGTTCTAAATCATTTCTTAATGTATGAAATGCACAATCACTTTAGTTTCCCTTAGAGCTGGTTTAATTGCTGCCATTCATTGGGGGAAAAACCACAAAATAACAGAAGCAACCAAGAAAAATCAGTATTAAAGGAAGAATAGACAGAGTCAGAATTCCCATCTGAAATATAGATGGTGTTTAAGTCCAAAACCTGACTTGAATTTTACACCCAAAATCAAGAGCTAGCACTTTTCTGTACTCCTACTTCATGTATAGAGAGGAATGAATATACACTAATCTAAATTGTAATTTCATAGGTTGTTTATACTGCATAAATAAGGTACAGCAGCTGTTTGAAAGGCAAATTGAACTAAAAGGTCTCTGGATTGAATCCTAAAGTATTTATATTCAGTTTTTCACATTGTGTTCTGTTTTCAAAACCATTGCCGAATTTGTTAAATCACTGTTGTGCTTGTTAAAGAAAATAATATTCCATGAATGCTGGCTACCCTTTGACTCTCTCTTTGAATCCAAGCATTTGTAGCTAAATACAAAACCTCTGACATAGTTGTCTTTACTGAACCAAAACAAAGTGCAGTGAATTCTTGTTTAAACTCCATCAGCCATGATGATTATACTGTATTTGTAATGAAGCAAGGCCTCCCAATGACACTACGAGGACACATTTCATAGTGTCTAATGGTTTCTACTGTATATATGCTTTCACATGTCATTAGCCAGACTTTTCAAATGTGTTCCAAAGTAGCTTATAGAAAAACCACTAACGTGCTGAAACAAGATTATTAGCAAAATCAATATCACTGAACGGGCAATTTATTCTTTCTTTTCCTACTTGCTGTTGGCAACTACTCTAGCAAGACCAGAAGACCAGCTTTAAACTGAAAGAGGGTAAATTTAGATTAGATATTAGGAAGAAATTCTTCCCTATCTGGGTGGTTAGACACTGGCACAGGTTTCCCAGAGAATCTGTGTCTGTCCCATCCCTGGAAGCATTCAGTGCCAGGTTGGATGGAGCTCTGAGCAATCTGGTCTAGTGGAAGGTGTGCCTGCCCATGGTAGAGGATTGGAATGAGATGATTTTTAAAGTCCCTTTCCATGCAAATCAGTCTATGATTCTATGAATATAACATTAATATACTGTGCTTCTGAGACAAAAATCCCATTTTTTCTCCAAAGTATTTGCTATAGTATGTTAGGACTTCATTGAAGTTTTATTCAAGCCTTTTCTCTTTCATGTAAGAACTGTCACACAAAAATTTCTTATTCTTATTAGCCTCAGGACCACAGACTTTAAGCGAGGAAGATAATGAATTGAGCTCATGCAAGGTTCCTCTCATCCTACCTTCTTTCCTTCCCATGAAATCCCTGGCTTCATAGTGAATTCAAACAGACCAGGCTTGAAGGTACCTGTGAACTGTTCACTCTTTTTGAGCTATTTCCTTCCCATGTCCTAAATTTTCCAATCCCAATTGCTCAACAACCTTACTTCAATAGTAGACACAGTGTCCAATTCTTCTGCCTTTCCTTCTTCTCTAGCTGCTCAGGAAAGACCCTGAAGTGGGAGTGTTTTAAATATCCAAAGTCTGAAAGTGATTTAACATCTCATAATGGGGTGAGGGTTTTATCCATCACAGTATGGGCTAATATGAGGACTGGGGTCCCTTGGGAAAAGTAGAGAAAGAGTTTTCTCTGGAATAACAACATTGAGCTGTCTGGGAGTGGATTTCTGCAACTTCTCATTCTCACGACAGAGAAAATATATTTGAAGAAAATCAAATCAGGCAGAACTTTGGTAAGAATTTCCTGCCCTAAGGAAGCATTTCTTGTTAGTATTTTCATCTGTCTGTCTTTGAGGAAAGCAGAACTGAATTCTCAGAGGCTGCAGAGGTGGGAACTGGGAGAAGGCAGGTAGGCAGGTAAGTAACAATTCTGGGGACAAGCTACTGGGTTAAGATGATTTAGGAGATCTGAGATGAGGAGAGAAACCAAAGCTCTGTTTGTTCTTTTTGATAACCATTGCAATATCACCAAGACCAGTGAAAATAAGTAAGGAATTTGACTGCCAATGCTCACAGCTATTTACCTGATTATGTGTAATCTTTACTAGAAATAGTGACTTTAGATCTTCTGATAATTACCTATGAGCAAGCATTCAATTTTATGATTGTATATGTGAGATCATAGAGTGCTGATGGATTTTCCACTTGGGGGACTGAAATGCTATTATTTAATGTTTGTTTATAAACATTCAGTCTTTGCAAGTCCTTTAAATAATCTAATTATTTCCAGAAGATCTGGAACTTAAGTGGTTTTTCCTCCCCCTCCATTTTTACAGATATTAGTAATTAACTTCAGTAGTACAAGAAGGACATAAAAAGGGAGTTAGAAAAACTTTGAAAAACTGAAAAGGATGCTGGCATGGTTATATCCTTGTCTTGCAATAATTTATATTTTTGATGAATTTCATTCATAAGAGCAATCCTCTTTTTATGCTCACAGCCAAGAAATAAGATCAAGGTAATGTTTTATTATTAAAAATTAAGGACCTGGAGTTGTTTTTAAAACTTTTTTTGTGTGTTTTTGAAAAGAAAATATCTGGAAGTAAAAGTTAAAAGAAGGGGAAAGGGTTTTCATTTTTCCATCCAATTTATCTGGAGTAGTCAATTCAAAAACTGGAAAGTTTAAGAAAAAAGAAATAAGTTGTTTTTGCAGTTTTCCACAATAATAATAGTGTGGACATCACTTCAGATAAAAGCACTATCTCACCAAGCAAAAGTTTGAACAGCTTTGCTCTGAGATATACTTTTTATCAGAATGATTGTAGAAAGCAAAAGATATATTGGTTTGAGTTTGGACATCTTGTGGGAAAAAAAATACCTCCTTATGTAGTTATATAAAATTCATTTAATTTCAGACTTGTATTGCTCATTTACACTTTGGGGGTCAATATAGAAAGATGCTGCAAAATGGTTTATTTATTTCCTCAGGAGTGGTCCTTGTTGCTCAGGGTAGGCATTTGCTCTGCTTTGACCTCTCTATCCTCTAGGAATACAAACATAAATAAAACTTAATAACACATGATTCAAGTTATTCTGAAAGAATCTAGACCAGCAGTGGTGAATTGCTATCTGAGATTTTCTATTTCTTTCCAATGGGTACAGAGCAAGTCAAGAAATGAACTGAGAACAGACCCACTGTACATGTGCTGATGCACCCTTTGGATCTCCAGTGGTCAGATATTAATCAGGGTTCACACCTCTGTATTTGGAAGGACACAGTTCTTTTACTGGGCCTGTCCATGGGCTTGACACATACAACACCAGGGCATTTGCTTTGACCATCCTAAAATGTTCCATTTTTCTTGCCAGTACTAGAAATTTGTAGTGCTGTGTGATACTTGGTAAATGTTTTATTCTGCTTTTTAAGCTGCAGTATTAATAGCAGGCATTTTTCTCAGGTTCTATCTTTTTTTCCTGTAATTTGCATCTCTTTGACAGGATTAAAAGAATGAATAAAAACTCTCTGGCTTGTAGTTGCACACACAAATGGTCACTGCTTGGCTCAATTTCCAAATTGTTTATGGCATTTGAAATGTCTGAGGTTATTTTACCTTTCCTGCAACTCTTCATTATCTTTTTGTATTTGTCACCTCAGTGACAATACATCAATATCTCAAAACGCCTCAAGTAGTTTTAGTTTTAATTTTCAGTTCTATACACCAAAATCAGTCTGATTGAGTGTCATATATATATATCTGTGTCTGGAGGCTGACTCCTGGCTGTTCTGAATAGGTCTTCATTACCATAGAATCACAGAATCATAAAATATCCTGAGTTGGAAGAGAACCCACCAACTCCAGCACATGACAGCTGATCTACCCCTGCAGAACTCCACGTTGCTTTATGCTGTCTGTGACATCTGTATGGGCCCAGCAAACAGAACCCAAGACCTACAGGAAACTTGCATCAATCCAGCTGAGTTAAAACTCCACCTGCAGAAAAATCCCTAAATGCCTATAGTATGACCTAAATCAACTTCTGCCTGCGAATCAATTATGTTCCTGCTTCCTTCTCTGACAATTTGTTTCAGGATCTCAGCAGGCTTTGGGTTGAACGCTTAACTTCCTGCACCTCTGCCACATTTTGTCAAACTTTACCTTCAATAGATCTGAGATGTCTCAGGATCTGACAGATCTAGAAAGACTAACACTCTGTTCCTGTGTCTTTGTTTTGCTGGACTACAGAGAGCACAGCCTTCTGGTGTCTTCCATGCTAGGAGGAATTGTGATTAAACTGCAATAGCAATTCTTGAATTGGAGAAATTAGAGATTTTTTAGGTTGAAGTATTTCAAGAAGACTCCAAGAGAAGACATTTTGGTGGAAAAGCAATCTATTGGGTTTTAGGGTTTTACAGGACCTGATGATCCAGTACCTTCCATGAGGCTGTATCTTAGCATTACCTGGATGTTTGACGTTAAGGAAATATCCAGTCATCTTGGTGGCAGGAATCAAGGATCTTCTGAAGAATATCCTTGGCCAGATTTTGGTGCAATTCAGTTATTTGGACATCAGTGTCTATTTCCACCTAAACCAACTAAAAGCTCCCAAATATTCATCCCTGTTCTGTGGCAGCTGGATAGCAGGTGGGAACCCTTAGCGGTTCTCAAACGGAATGATGTGCCTACACCCAGGAAAAGGGATCACCTCCTCTAAGTCCTCAGGTAAATAAAATTAACAGTGAAAGAACTTCGAAATGGGAAAATTTTTAATTCATTCTGTTTATAACTTATGATTTAAATATAGCTTAACAAGGCAAACAAAGCAGAGTGCCTCTCTTCCATTATCTTTTTATATTCTGGGAAAAAAAGACAATGCACAAAAAGTGTCTAAAATTGAGCAGCTTATGGTTATGTTGCTATAGTTACAGGATGATCAGAGGCTTTGCTAAGCCAGAAAAAGAAATGAGCAGTTTCAAATAGTTTTGCACCTAGTCCCTGCAGATAGTGCTACATTTCCAAGTACACAGTTTTGATCTGCTTCTCATTGGTGAAATGCAAAGAAGCCATTTGTCTCCTGAAATTTCTTATGAATAAAAAAACCCTTTGCATTTTGCATCTGAGAAATCCCATGTATATTTCAAATAGGAAAAACAGTTTCTATTAATAGACATGGTCAGAAAATGTTTGTGGTTTTTTCCTCAGAATAATTCCTTTTATCCACTTTTTTTTACAAAATGAAGCACTTAACTTTTTTGTGCTGAAAATCAAAGAGTTCTGCTTTTGAGCCAAATATGTTATCTATATACATAAATCTATAATATCTTTCAACTAAATACTTAAGTTACACAAGAATAAATACACCCATGAAATGGTCAGCTTAAAATAGAAAAAACAACACCAGATTTTTTTTTCCCCTAGGAAAAAAATGTCATAAAAATATTAGCATTTTCCCATTAAAGAATAATTTCAGTATAGGTTATGAGTAAAAATTCTCACTCAGAGATGTCATTGCTAAAGATTAAAATAAAGCTTGGGAAATTCTGCTGGTAATTTCTGTGTATAAAAAGCTGACTTTGCACCAGTCTGTGCCTAAAATTTTACTTACTTTTTAATAAAAGCTCTGAAGTTTGCTTTTCCATTATGTTTTGCTGCAGAAATGAAAAGATTTTGTACCTGAATATGATAACTACATAAGACTAAACATTAGCAAATAATTTTCCTTATTTTCCCAGACCTTCTTAAATGCAGTTTCGTTCAGGCAAAGAAATGCCTACTGCTCCTAAACTTGTCCATCTTTCAGTGTATATTGAAGTGTGTGGTGCAAATCTTCTGTTATTTCTCTTTTGTTTATTCTATTGTAAATGTATGCTCCCACCCTCTAAAAAATCTCCCCCCTAAATCAAAATTTATGCTCTTACAAAAATGCCTGCTTCATACAGAAATTACTAGGGTGGCAAAGGGAGTCCATCCAGGCTTCAGAGCTTTGTTTTAAAGTGAAGAACTTGGCTTAAGTCAAGATTAGCTACAGCTCGTCTATCAGGACATGTCCATCTAAAATACCCCCAAAGAGGTATGGAGGATGATTTTATTGCAGTTTTTATTCACTGACCCTTTCTACTTATCTCTTGGTGTGGTCCTTTTGGTTTCTGCAGGCTGATGTTTTGAGCAGGGGACTGGAATCAATGGCTTCCAGAGATCCCTTCTATCCAAATTATTCTGTGACCCATCCCGCCTCTCAGATATTCGAGGTCTTGTGGGTCAGCAGAAATCAAAATTCTTCTCTGTCGCTGAATTTTACTGAAGCTCTGAAGTTTTACTGACCTGTCCTACTTTGCAGTGGTGGGACTTGTGGGAAATCATTGATCATGTGAATCAGAACTAGCTACTTTTGAGGGAGCTGAACGTGGCTTCAGATTTTCATTGACTAAAGAGAATCAAATTCTCAAACAGAGAGTTCAGGCTCATTAATCACTTCTGAGAACTTAATTTATATGCATCTACCTGTTGATATCTCATCTGCAGACTGAAGCACACAGTTATAGTTTCAATGTCAGTAAGAAGTTAATTACTCAATCCTTCTTTAAAAGTTGATAAAGATCTAAGATAAGATTAATTTCAACTCAGTGTAGGCATATGAAGTAGTTCAGAAGAATAATTCCCTGGAAGTGATTCTGTTACTCTCATAGGACACCTGGTTTTATTTGAGATGTCTCAGGGAAACCTGTGGGGTCTCCTGGTGCTTCTCCAGAAAGCCACTGCTCCCCAGTGGGTCCAATGTCAGAGTCACTGGCCTTAGATACCCTGGCGGGTCATAACTGCATTTAGTACAATTTATTGCACAAATATAGGTCACTTTCTCTCCCAAGTTAGGAGTCCCACAAGATAAATACAGACATGCAAAACCAGGGCAGGAGATGTTCAATTTTATCCCCCTGCATATCCCAAAGTGCTAAAGACAGAGACAGACAGAGACCAAAAGGAAAAGAGTAGCTGATGAGTTGTCAAAGAAAATGCACAATTGCTGGTGTAATAATCACTTACTCCACAGAGTTTCTAAAGACTTTTGAATGGAAAACTGATGCTATTCACTATGCATGCACTGCAGATACATCATTAGCCCAGTAATTTTTCTAGCATAGAAAAATATCTCCAAGGTAATTCATGTTTTAAAGAAAACCTGCAAGAGTCATCTAATGTGGCTTTGAGGTGGGAGAAGACAAACACCTGTCACCTTTTGGATAGAAGGTATTTGCTCCATGTAACTTAGATGTTTCAAGATATTTGCACAGATCTCTTAGCACAAAGAGAGTTAACTGTGATCTTTGCAAATATGTGATTTTGTCACACAAATGTTTTTCTGCATGAAAACCAATGCAATTTATTTTGTGTAAGTTTGCTTTTTTATTAAACTGAGAAAAAAATAGAGGTGAAACTGAACTACTTAGGGTTACACACTGCCACTTACAAATGAGTTTTTACAGGACTGGGTTGCAGTTATGGCAGTTCTTCTGAAGATAACTACTCAATTTGATCAAAGATTATATGAAAACACCACAATAATCATTTTGAAATAATAGATGTGTGTGTGCCATCCAAAATAATGCCCAAATTGTTCTGTTGGGCTGTAATTTCTTAGCAGCAGTTCTCCCATTTTTCAAACCTGTTATTTATAAGAGAATTAAACAGCATCATCAGATGGCTTAACTGACTCTGAAATTGTAGTATGAGGAAAAAAGTGGGAGGGAAGTGTCAGGCTATCAATTGAAACATTACTCCAGCAATGTCCGAGGTGATCAGAGAACAAATAAAAGCCCATAATCCCACCCGAAACTACCAATTAGGGAAGAACTACTCATCCATTATCATGAGCAAATTAGACTAGAAAACTCCACTGGAGATTATTTGAAATTGGGTTTTTTTGTTTGTTTGTTCTGGCTGGTGCAAGTTATTACATTGACAGAATTGTTTTGTTTTATTTTGTCTCAGTTCTTCTTCTTAAGTGAGCTCCAAAATACTGAACTAAAAAGAGATGGATTCACAAAAGTGTTTAGACTTCTGATTCTAGTTTGGTTTTTATATACCAAAGACATCTAATGGCCCATAAAATCCATCCCCAAAAGATCATGTTTCCTGATAGTTTTGCATAATGTTAATTACTGTGCTGAAGAACAGTGCAGGCCCAAAAATTAGATGCATCAAAAATGAGAAATGAGCATTATAACTGATGCTCTGAGTGAGACCACACTTTTTAATTAAGAGCAGATAGCAGCAATCGCACAACATGTGCTCTATGAAATTTATTTCATATAATTTATACAAGTATAAGAATTAGGTTCTGCTTCAATAATCTACCCATTGCTATTCTGGGCCATCCAGAATACATTAGGGTGTGTCCAGTTCAACTGCCTCCCCTCATCCCCCTTATTTGGCTACAAGTTACTTAGCCCTGCCCATGCCTTTGTTAAAACAAACATTAAAAATAAACCACAAAACCCCAATCTATATTTCTGCAAAATTTTGAGCTGACTGCTCTGTTATACAGTATAATAACAAAATAACTCTGCTGGATTCTCTAACAAAATGTACCCTCACCAGCATAAAATTGACAGGCTAAGATACATTTATGGCAAATAATACTATAAAATCTGGACACTTCACATGTTTTATGATATCCCACAGAGGCAAAGAAGGAAGAGTTATTTGACAACTGGGAGTAAGAAGCACAGAAAGGCAAAATGACTTATCTAGGATAACATAAAACACCTGTGACAGAGAAAGAAGCTAAACCTGTGTCTCCTCATTTCCAGGCTTATATTCTAACCACTAGGTAATCCTTCCTGCTCCAAGCCTGAAATCTTGGTGCTCTCATTGATTTTGCATAATATTTAAAGAAACATTTTCAGAAGTGCACAGTTAAGATGTTGGCTGAAGTGTCTGTCCTCTGAAATGAAAGACAAAAGTACAAGAAATTCAGCATGCACTGGTGAATGGGCTTGTTTTTCCCCATGTGCTGGACTTTTCATTCCCCTTTGCCAAACTTCATGACTTTCCTGCACCGACCCATTTTTACAGCCTATTAAAAAGGTGATATAATCATCTCATCTGTCGACCTCTGAGAATTCACTCTTGCCCATCATCCAGGTCATAAATTAAGGTATTAAAGCATATTGGCCCAAATATTGAAGCTAGGAGCACATCACCAGTGACTAATCTTTAGTTTCAGTTCTCATATATATATTTTTTTTTAATCCAGCCATCTAGAATATCTTATCAAGGAAGTGGTCCAAGTTTCCTGTAGCCACAGGAGAGGCAGAGGAAGATCTGTGTCATACTAAAACACAGACTCTGCCCTACCCAGTTATTTCTTTTCATTGATTGTGGCTGAAGCCTTGATTACTATGGTTAGGCAGCTGGATTTTAGAAAATACAGCTGGGTTAGATAAATGTCACCCTTTAAAGAATTGAGCTAACACTAGAGCAATAGATGGAGAAGGGTCCGTATCAAAGTACCTCAGGAGCAAAGCACTCATCAGCGTTTAACTCTGATTTGAAGTGTGCCATAATCAGTGTCCACTCTGACTGGATTTCCACATGGAGTTTGGAAAGGCTTCCTAACAAAACTTCTCATGAAATCAACCCATTTGTCTGACAACTTTAAGAGAAACAAAAACAAAAGCAAAAGCAAAGAAGAAAACAAAACAGAAACAAAAAAAAAGCCAAACAAACAAAGAAAACCCCAACAATTCCCCAAAAGCCCTGCTTGTCAAAAAGTCACCATCCCCTAGGAAAATGTATTGCAAAGTATTCTGCTTGGCAAGCCAGTATTTCCTGCAGGAAACTCATAGTGACTGCTCCAGGTCTCTTGCTCCTTGGCTGTGCACTGGCTGTATCACAAGTCAAGAATTCACGTTTCAAAAGTGGCTTTAATCCCTGCGAACCCCCCCTTCATGGTTGCTAATAAGAATTGTGACCAGCAGCTCAAACAAAGCAGCATCCTTTTTGTTTGAAACACACTGCCTGAGACATTGCAGCAAAACCCACCTGTGCCTTGCACTGTGCACAGTTTCATCTCTAAATAAACAAGCCAGAAATAAAACAAAATGAAAAACAAAGTCCAACCCAAATGCAATTTGAGAACATCCCAAAAAAATATGCTGGAAAGTTGGATATATTTGAGATAAACAGCAGATGGGCTTCTCAGGTGGTGTGAAAGATAAAAATGTGAATTTAGAAATGCTAGGAGTTTTGTTACAGAAGTAAAAGTGTTACTGTTGGAATACAGGAACAGATAGTCCAAAAGCCTGTTTGCAGCTTTTGGGAACACAGCTGCTTTACAACTTCTCATAGTGTTTCAGTAGTAATTAAAAACTTCTCTTCGTCTTTAAAATAAATGCAACCTTCTGCTGGTCAGAAAAGCTGTAAATATCCCTCACTGTGCATGGTTAAAGCACTGGTGGGGACTATATTGTTCCCATGCAAAAAATAGAATTGCATTGGGTTAACTTCACTTGGAATTGTCTTAGTATAAAACTACAGAAAAGGTAAGGTGTCTTTTAAGAGACCTATTTTGTGCTTATCTCCAATATTTTTTTATTTTTCTTGACAGGAAGGTCTTGGAAGTTTAAAGGTGTGCTATGAAGAAAACCCAGCCATGTGAGTTTCACAGCTGGAACTCAAGGTTTTTTCCTGACTTTAACCCACTTGTGCTACCAAACTGCATAAATAAAGTCCAACATAACCTTACACAATGTTTAGGATTTTCAGTTTAATTTTTGGAACAGTGTGGATCCTGATTCTTTCTGCCTATCTTCCCCTATGTTTTACTTCATCATGGTTAGAGGGAGGAGAAAAAAAGACTGGATTTCAGAGAGTTATTATGAACAGAATAACAGTAAGGACTAAAGTCACCTGAATGTAATGTCCCTTCTTTGGGAGGACCAAAAACTTTTTTTTAATTGCATAAATAAATCTGATTTCTACAATTTCTTTGCTCGGAAAAATGCACTAACAAAATAATAGAGTAATAGATTCTTATGACTGGTTGATAAGAGCAGAGCACAATGGTCAGAGATACAGAAAATAGAAAAGGAGAACACAATGACAAAAGGATGCGGTTGTTTGCTGTTTCTTTTTTCTAATTTTTTTACCAGGACAGGAAGCAAAAAAAAGTCTACTGTTGGGAGAATATGACTTCAGCTCACTGTCATCATTAGAAAGAAAACCCATGTACAGGAGAACAATAAGAGTCTTGATGAAAGTTCAAGGAAAGATCAGGAAAAAAAAGATCCTGGAAGAAAAGCTTTAATTTTTTTTTTTTTGGTTGTGGTTTTCCTCATCTAATTTTGGATTTTTTCCTCAGGTAACTAAATTAACCAGCAGGTTTTTGAGGCTATTGTGAAGACTGAGGGTGTAAATGACATTCCCAGCTCAGTTGGTAGCTGCAACCACTACACTGTGATGGGGAGAAATGAGGGTTTTAGGGCATGATTCCCCTGTTCAGATCAGAAAAATGAGGTAAATAATGCTCTATAAATAGGATTTTTTTCCCTATTGACTTTAAAAGAAATCCAGGTATTTAACTCAGAAAAAAGGGTGCAAACTTTCATAAAAATCTCAAAGATGTTTATGTAGTTGGGATGCTGTGACAGTGATGGCCTAACTGAGGTCTGTTGCTGTGAAAGATGAAGAACAGGAGAGGTGTGCCTGTGGAATACTACTACTACTACTACTACTACTAATAGTAGTAGTGGTAGTAAATGAGCCTTAAGCCTCCTTTATGCACAGAAACTGAGGATAAACTAAACGCAAAATGAGGAGAGCTCAGACAAGGAGAAGAGGGGCTGTTGTCACAATGTAGAAAAGTTTACACATAAATATATATTTTTCAATGTTTCTGTACTACAGTAGCCCATATTTCAAAGAGGGAAAATAAAAACATGCTGCTTAAGAGTTCCAGCATTAGGTAAGGTAAAAATCTGGACAGAACATCTAGTGTCCAAGAACTAAAAAAAACTCTCAAGCATCTTTGAGGAAAAACAAATATGCAAAAGAAAACCCCAAAGGATTCATCTGTATATGTGTGCTAATGTTTAACAGATGCTGGCACTTACAGGAGTGTTATGAGAATTAATTAATGACTGCTGGTAAAAGGAAGCCAAGGAAGTAGGTTTTTTCCATATGATGAACATATTGGGAAAGGGGCAATTTTCCCTTTGTTAGCTTTATAGTAGATAAGTGAAACACATTCTTGGTCATAAAGAGAAGCAAAAGGCTTTTAAATATATTCACAATAAAATCTGAAAGTAATTTAGTTATAATTCATGAGTCAGATAACATCCTGAGTTTGAAGGGACACACAGGGATCATCAAAGTCCAACACCTGGCCCTGTACAAGACAGCTTCAAGGAAAAACAAACCCAAATAAAATTATCCCATGTATTTGTAAAGCATCTGTTGTTTAATTCCACCATTACTTCACGTGTAAGAGAAGTGAGAATCTTCTGTTCTGTGCCTGGGACCCCCTATCACACAGAAGTCTTGTACTTAGTGGGAGTCACTTTGTTCTACCACAGTATGAGGAATAATTGACAACAGGTCTAAATTCACTGCTTCAATACTTAGATAATTTGGAAATAGAAAACTCCCCAAAGAGAAAAATCAACTCTGAGACAAAAGATAGTTTAAGATCAATGTGCGCATCCTAATCTGTGCTGTGTTTGCACATACTGCCTGTTTTGGCCATCCATGAGCTTTAGCTTTAGTTGAAAACAGGAGTAATAGTGACATTTTGACAACTCTCCTTGTAACTTTCTGTCTACCCTAAAGACAGGGTGACACAATATAAAGAGGCATCAATAATATTAATTCTGTGTTTATTTGACACATAATATTTGTTTCCCAGTCTTTTTCTGAATCACAGAATCATTAAGTCTGGAAGAGACATCCAAGAGTATTGACCATTGAGTTCAACCATTAACCAAACCCACCACTAAACCTTGTCCCCAAATGTCACATCTATTAATTTTTTGAACACTTCCAAGGGATAGCAGCTCCACTGATGCCTCAGGTTTTATCTTTCCTATTTTTCAGATTCTGTGCTGCTTTAGTATGTGGGTCTGAACTTCATATTATGGGATGGTGAGCTCTTTGCACAGACTAGGCAGACAAAACAATTCATTCTCCAGCTGAGGACCAAGGACAAATGATCCAGATCTCAGGCCCAAGAGCATTAACAACATGGGCTGGAGAGAGAAAAACAAGCAGGGTGGGACTGCAGGGGCTAAAGCTGGAATTGGACAATTAACTCTGGTATGCAAACGGACCAAAACTTATAAAAGTGAGAGACTCTGTGACCAGTCATCCATTTTTGTGACCATTTTGGTTCATCTTGGGTGCAGCCCTGGCTGGGCTCTTGTACTGCCCAAGGTGGATCCATTGAGGCCTCCTAATAAATCCCTACTTTATTCTTTAACTCTATCTAGTCTTGGTTCTAGGTCAGCCTTCACAAGGCACCACCATCTCTTTGCTGGTCAGCCTGTTACAATGTTTGATGACCACGTCAGTGAAGAAATTTTCTTTCATATCCAATCTAAATCTCCCCTGGTGCAACTTGAGGCTGTTTCTTCTTTTGTGCCACCATTTGTTACCTGGTAGGAGGCTGACCCTCACAAAGTCCTCTCAGGGACTTGTGCAGAGCATGAAGGTCCCTCCAAGTCTCCTTTTCTCCAGGCTGAGCCCTTTTCCCAGCTCCTTCAGCTGCTCCTGGCATTCCAGACCCTTCCCCAGCTCTGTGCTCTCTGGTCACGCTCCAGCGCCTCAATTTCTGTCTTGTATGGAGGGGTCCAGTTCCAGACCCCAGAGGAAAACAAGAGATCCAGAGGGAGATGAGGCACCACCCTTGATGTTTGCACCCAGGCAGGAACTGCACCAATTTGCAACAGAGTGAACTGGGGATAGCACCAATGCTTTCGACCCAATCCACATCTGAAAATTCTGTTTTGTGGAGCAATTAGCACTCAATTTATTTGCAGAATAAATGGATGTTTGGGTTCCAGAGAACAATTGATATAACTGCTTCTGAACACCTTCCACTTTCCTCTTTTATTCCCTTGGAAAGTCAATGTGAAGTTTCATGGATGATGTACTGATCTAAGAGAAGTAATAAATTTTGGAATTCAGTCAAAGCTTTTACTGATCGTTAGGATTGCAGAGAGATTTCTTTTGCCATGGAATGTGATATATTTATAAATACATAAAATTACTTTTCCCTGTAGTGTTATTGCAACACCTTTTAACTGTCTTTGCACAGCATAAATATTCTTTTTACTATTAATGAATAACAAGAGTTGCTAAAGCCTTCCATGCAGTGACTCTTAAGTCTCTTGCTGGCAAGAAAGTCTCCTCAGGAAACCTCCCTTTATTTAGATGCATGTAACACTTTGACCCTTCTTTCTGTCTTTAGGTCCCTAACAGCATGGTTAGAAGTGGTTCAAAAATCACACTTTGATTCCATTGAAAATCAAAAGAACTGCAAAGGCTTGTGATGAATGGTCATTGTCAAATATGCATTATAATAATAAAATAATATAAAAGAAAATCAAGTATAAGTCTTGTTAATTCCTCAGTTCAAATGGAAGTTTATTGTCTTCTGTCATTTCTCACATTCTGTTTTTCTGACCAAAACTTTAAAGCAACCTGCAACTGAGATTGTACATCTATGGAAATAATAACTTATTTCAGTGGTAGCCTTTCTAATGTTAAGGTTATTCCTTCACATTTGACCTGGATGACATTTAACTTTCAACTTATTGTAAACTTTGTCCTTTTTTTGGTGTCTGTAATGGACTATACAGTAAAAAAAAAAAAAAAAAGTATTGTATTCTCTTTCGTTTTCCAACAATCTTTCATACATCCAAAGACACCTCTAGTAAACATATTCTTTTCTTCAGTCTCCCCTAATAGATTCTGATTTCTAGATTTTTTTAATCTAATAGCTGCAGTATATTTCCTTTTCAAAGTTTAATGTTCAATTATGTACATGATATCCCATCTCATAAATCATAGGAACATTGTTTCACTTTTATATAACATATATATATATCTATATAATTGGTGATTTAGTTAAGTAAAAATCCAGATGTTAAAGGAAAAGCAATTCCACTTTGATGAGACTGAAAAGCTCTGTTTCAGTTTTTTTGGCTAAGCACAATATTTTTGAAGGTAGATTTTTTAGGAGATTGTGGGAATTTTGGAAACTCAGCATTTTGTCTCCTAAGAAAAAATTAAGTCAGAAAATTTACAGTGACTCTGAGCAGTTTCAGGAACTTAAGAAATTAATTGACTAAACGTAAAGAAAAAGGGCACAAGTCTGCTGAAAATGACCACAAAGGAAGTTGGACCCTGAAGGGACATTTGGTTGCCTCCATGGTGTACATTATGATTTTTGTACTGTGTTTGTGTTTTCAGGAACTAAGTTCAGCAACTTAATTGCTGGCCAGAAATTCAGAACTCTGAGAGCAGAAAACTTTCTTGTTGCAGTTTCCCGCCACCACTGAGCTTATTCTCATTTTGCATCCACACTTTCATATCAAAACATCACAATTTACAGTGATTTACTATTATTTCCTGTCAGAACTTCTTGTTCAAATTTCCTTGTGTCTTACAAGGATGCCCTTCTATTTAACTAAAAGCTCAAGCCAGGGACCCTAATAACAATTAGGTTCCTTGAACATAAAGACGAATATGGTGTTAACTCAGAAGAGTTTACAATACACTCAATACACAAGTCAATATTATTTTCAGTTGAGCTGATGTTCTCTAAGAACAATGTTACATGTGATAAAACTTCCCCAAGGACAAAAAAAAAAATTAAATACAAAAAAAAACCACAGAAGGCTGGTTTAGCTGTCCAATTTTTAGCTGTCCATATAATTGATTTTTCCTTCCATTAGTCAGCCAACTGAATATTTCCTTTAACCTCTGCTACTACAGTGTCTTGCATTGTTTGTTCTCTAAGGAGAATATTTCTGCACAAGGTTTGCACACAATAAATGCACAAAAGTTGAATATTTGTAAGCCTGCAGACTCCAGCAGAATGTTTAGAAACAAAAGCAAGTGGTAACAGCTGTGACAATGCTGAGTTCCTGCTCCAGTGAAAGGACTATTCCTGAGTTTGTAATTGTCAAAGAAGCAATTAATAACAGGATTTTTTTCTGGTAAAGTTCTTCTAAAGAAACCTATGCCCAGAAAAAAAGTAAAGAACTGGGTAATAAGGGACATGGAGAAAGTACAAGGATGCAGAACATCACTTCTATGTAGGATGCTGCTTGTTTATAGCTTTTCTCTCTACATCACTCAGAAAAAGCTCTTTAGTGGGTGTGGACTGTGTTTAAATAGCACCTATGGAGGCCTAATCTTTCAGTAAATAGCTGTCACTATAATAATAGGTTTGAAAATAGAAAAGGGTGCTCAGGTTAAAGGTTGGATAAGGCAGACACAGAAGTAAAAAGAAGGGGAGGAAGAAGATTATTTCCAGAAAAAGGAAAAAATGCCTTTTGGATCAATGCACAGTACTGTATTTGAGGCAAAACTTCTATTGGTGTTTGAGTTCTTATTGCCCTTTCTGCATAAGTTTTATTCAAGAAAAGTGTATTTTTATCCCATTGCATGCATTCTTTCCTTTCTCATCTGCAACCATACCCAGACTCTTAACTGCACAGGCAGGTGATTTCAGTTGTCTTAATTTTCCACTGAAATGTCTATTAACTGAAAAAAAAGAAACAGCTTTTACATTTAAACAATGAGCAATAATAATCACCTCCATCTTTATTAACTGCCATCCTCAGGACCTCAGAGACTTGGTCTCAGGTTCATGAGGCCCATGGTCTTGATGGCCTTGAAAAGGGATGCAGGAGAAGGTGGTCCATGGGAAGGTTCCCAAACCTCCCGCACAGACAAATACAAGAAGTGTGTTTAACATCTTGTGCCAATGGATATCTCTTGCTTAAAGGCTTTTCCAGTGTACAAAGGCTACAAAATCTGAGCTTTCACTTCATCCTCCTCTGCCACCCCTAATTTCCAAGGACTACTCCTCTGAACAGCACATCCTTGCCCAAAGCTGCAGTTAAATCCTCGTGTGTCTGTAGGCATTCTCTGCCTGCAGTGACACAAAAAAATTCCCAATTCACTAAAATCCATGCATTTCACACTTCATATTGATCTTTTTTATTATTTTTCCTTTCAGCTAAAAGAAAAGAGCTTGTCAAAGTGCCAGAACATTCTTTGTTTCTGGAGTGCAAAAGAGCTTTCTAGAATATAGGGCAGACTGACAGCTATCATTTCTTTTCCCTGCAGACAGAGCAGATGATATTTCCCAGCATTTCTTGGTGCTAGAGTGATAAGGAAAAAAAAAATCATTGCTGACTCCTGATAGCAACAAAAAGGCATAAGATTTAAGGAAGTTCTGATAATTTAAGTGGTGAACAGAGCAAACTGACAGGTTATCTTCAGAGAGTCAGTAAGGTGCATGGATATGATGAAGGAGTTTAACTTGCTTGAGTGTTTGAATGCAGGATGATCAGCATATGAAGGGAATGAGACCTAGAATTCATTGTAACTTGACTTATCTAGATGCCACAGTGGAAAATAATAATAATTTGTTGCTTTTTTTGCTGACTGTTCACTAACAATTGTTAATCACTGCTATTAGAGTGATTTCTGGCCTTGACCTCTTTTTAATAAACCAAGACCTTTCCAGCACATTGTCTTTTATCACAGTTCTGTTCTGAAACACTCTGTATCACCTTCCATTGGACATTAGTTCTGCTAAAAGAGAACTCACCTGTCCATTAAGACTATCAGCAGTAGCTTTTCACACCAGGTCCTAGTAGAGGGCATATGAAAACATAAGTCAGATTTCCTTTTTCCTTTTTCTGGATATCTATTCCTATTTAAGGCAAATTCTGCTATTCTGGAAAAAAAGAAAAAAAAAAAGAAAAAAAAAGTAATCAAGCAGGACAAAATGTTCAAGGCCGGGTTGGATGGATCTTGGAGAAACCTGGGATAGTGGAAGGTGTCCCTGCCCATGGCAAGGTGTTGGAACTGGGTGATCTTTAAGGTTCCTTCCAATCCAAACCATTCTGTGATTCTGTGACTGCAGTTGTTAGTTTTCTCTGTGATCCTCTTCAGACTAAAAACACAGGCATTTCTGAATTAAGTCATGTTCATTGTGCAGAATGCGGAATTTTGCAGAACATCTACTTTCACTCCCCATCTGGTAACTACTATGCATTTGTATTTTGACAACTGAATACCTGAGGGCCATTTCACAGTGGGAGTGAATGTACATTGCAAATAACTCCTGGTCATGGCCCAGGTTTTACACAGAAGCCATTGGATTGCATTTTCTTCCTGCTGCTCCTCCTAATTTCACCCAGATGTGAGACCCCAAGGTTCATCCTTAAAGCCTGAGACATTTAAATTAACACGTTTCGTCTTTCACAGAATTTCCTAACCAAAAGACCCTGTGTGGGCTGTGTGACTGCTGCTGGCTCTGAGGTACAATCAGGACAGTTTACACATCAGGTTTTATCTGCTGAATGGCAGAGAATTTTGCCCTTGGAAAGAACTATCCCAGCCTGTGCTGCTCAGACTGATGAGTTTCCTGCATCTTCAATGTAAAGCCAGAAGCTGCTCTGGTGCTACCTCAAAGCTCTAGACTGAAAGTGAACGTGTGCCAAGTTCATCCTGCCTGGAGCAGAAATTCAGGGGAAAATCAGTTTGCATGTGGGTGGTAAATCAGGCCACATGGAGAATCAGCAGGCATGTGGAATGTGTGCTGCAGGACTTTGCATGCCCAGAGCCATCACCTGTGGTACAAGATAGGCAAGAGTCTAATAGGATGAGCCTTCAGAAAAAATCAGAGCTCCTGCAGGCTGATTTACCCCAGAAAGAGGTAGAAGGAGATGCCTGTGATCTGGGTTCCTTTTCCTGCTGGGCTGTTTGCAGTCTGTCCAACAGAACTTGAGCACACATAGCCCATGACAAAACTTTCTCAGGAGAGAATTCAGCAGGACTTTGATGGGGTAAAGCAAACTGTAACACAGGCAGACATCAGCAAGGGGCAGAGTTTGCTGCAGTCCACAGCTTAGCCTTGTTTTAGTGTAAGATGTCAATCTTGGGAGAATAGATTTTTTCCATGGATAAATCAAAGTGGACTTGCTGATCTTACAGACTTTCTCAATTTAAAAAAAATTATGATTGTGTAAGACTGACAGCATTTACTTCCAACAAAATAATGCATCTCTGTCCAGAAAGAACAAACTTTCTGGCTCAGCACCAAACAGAAGAGAAGAAAAAATACACTGGAATAAAGCAACCATATTTGGTTTGCTGTGTGTGTTAAGCTTTGCAATCATAGCTATGATAGATCCAAATTAATAATCTTTGCTTAATATTTATTCTGATTTTATCTGCAAGTGCAGAGCAGAAATGAGTGGTTGGATAGATCTTGCTTATTGGGATGCCCAGTTGTTCTGGAACTTCCTTTAAAGACTACTTTATTCTTTATAAAATCTTTTTTGGGTAATTTCCCCTCAGCACCAGCACAGCAGTGAATCATAAAAGGATGAAGAAATAACAGCTGATGCAGTGCTGAGGCTGAACCTTGATTTCCAGCTGAAGTTTCATTTTAGCTACTAGTCTCCATCAAGAGGCTCTGTTGTTTACTTTTAGGCAATTTGTTTCATGTCTCTCTGTGTTGGTCAGGCTTGAATTTTCAGCAGTTGATCAACACGTCTCACAGGACTCTGGTGGGAGAATCTCTGCAATACTGGCAGGACACCAATAAATAAGTGTGTGCTAAACTCGAGCTTTGTATCCTTTTCAGTGTTGATCTGAGTGATGGGCTCGACTGATGAAAGGGGAAAAATGCAGAGGTTGTGAGTCCTGGAGAGACCAGAGTGGAAGGTTGCATTAGAAATTTGAAGAAACAGTTTGAATTGTGGTTCATGGGGAGTTTCAATACTCATAAAACCCAGCATAAGTTGTTAAATTTCTGGGTAGGAAATAAAATTCGTGTAACATGGAAGTAAATTGCTAGACAGTAGCCTGAGAAAACAACATAGAAGTTGTGATTTACAAGGATGAGGGTGAATGGTGTAACCTTGGAGCAGAAAAGGGAACATTCCCTTCTGGGCTGTTTTAATGGGATGGTTGCATGTCAGTCTCAGGGGCTAACTGCTCTCATATGCTCAGCTGGAGCCTTGTTTACAGGGCATTAAATATAAAAGATGATGATCGAGAGAAGGACAATGAACGATCTAGAAAGCTACTGTGCATGTGAAAGGTTTGCTTTACCTGGAAAGGGGGAACTTGATTCAGTTACCAAAATATGTCAGCCTAGAAAAACTGGAGTTGCCTTATGTCATTCCTAGTATCTGCAAAGGCAGGCCAGTGTGAGAGAAGTGGAGATGAGGCAAGATCACTGAGGCATCTGAAAAAATGTCACATGTCTATATTTGGACAACTGAATCACTGGCCAAAAGATAGGGAGGAAATATCAGAATCTTTTAATAGCTAGGAGATAGCTTCTTCTTCTTCTTCTTCTTCTTCTTCTTCTTCTTCTTCTTCTTCTTCTTCTTCTTCTTCTTCTTCTTCTTCTTCTTCATTATTATTATTATTATTATCATTATTATCCAGTGGCACTAAAAGTCAACTGAATCCATCAGTAGGTATCCAAGAGTGAGCTGAACTGTTCTCCAGGATGTGTTCTCTAACTTGTTCAGATCTCTCCTGGCTAAAAGAAGACCTTTAGATATCCATATAGAGACACCAAAACATGGCTCTCTTGCTCTCAAGCTGATCTCCAGGCAGAGATCTCGCTTCAGTTGCCTGAACCACTCACTGTTCTGGTAGGGCATGGATCCCCCAGAGCTTCAGTGTTATTCCTGTCACCCTCATGAAGTGTTTTTGACTACCTCAAAGCTTTCCATGTGGCACTGAATGCAGGTGTAGATGACATTCACATAGAGAAAGTGATCACCTGGAGACTGAGCTGTACATTTCCCTTCTAGCCTGGTCCTTGCTAGGACTGCAAATGGTGCAGGGTTTGCAGTCCAAAAGGAGCATGGCACTCCTGGAAACAGAGAGCCCTCTAACAGCTTCCTAAATTGCCTTGTAGGTAGGCAGATCTCCATCATACCTGCGAAAATGTCATTGAATGTGTTTTAAGATAAAATTCCTCAGGAAGGTACCTCAAGATGAATGTGTGGTTCTCTGATGTTGGGGATTTCTTTGCAAAGTGCAGATATGTTTCAGAGAATATTGGAATCATCAAAAGCTTTCAGTTTGAAGGGATCAAAAGGATCTTCAGGTTCCAAACCCCGTGCCTTTGTCTGGGACACCTCCCACTAGACCAGGTTGCTAATTTCTTTAAAGGACATTTTCCCAGGAGGAGAGTTTGTGCCAAAGCAATGATAAAAGCCAGGAATAGTTCCTATACCCAAAACGAGAAAGCGAGCCAATCTGTCACATTAGGCATTCACCTATTTTCAGAGTATGAGCTTTTGGAATGACTAATAATGAATCAAATCCACCTGACGATGAACAGCTCATTTACCCTTCTCTGAGCCTGTTTCTCCACCCCAGCACCACCGAACAGGTTTTCACAGCAGCAGCTCACACAGAGAATCTTTCAATCACCACTGGAGACCAGCGTGGATTTGTATTGATCCAGGAGTTGCATGTGAGACTGTATGTCATGTAAGAGTTTTGATGAAAATATCAGAGCTGCTGTCACACTGAACAGCACCAAAGGTTGGCCTGCTGATCTCTAATCAAAGTTTTTTGGATATGCTCCTATGACAAAGCCAGTAATTCAGAGTGAAAGTTGTCCACAGGGGCCAGTGTCATATCAATCTTATTTAACATCTACTTAAATGTTATTCCTGCTATCTACAATCAGTACACAAGTTCAGCTGCTCAGACAGACTACATCTTGCCCCTCTTAGCTCCTTGATCGTGTCAGTGAATTATTCCTGTCATTTTCCTCACCTTTTTTCTCTACCTTTACTCTTGTCTGTCTTTAGAATTTGACTGTGTCATATTGAATTTAGCTTGAATTCCAGCTAGTGACAAAAAAAAAAAAGGCGAGTTTGCTTTGTGAAATGCCTCACACAATTTCAGGGCGTCAAAGGGGAAAATCGACATTTGCTTGCCGAGAGTGAAATGCCTGCATGAAGACAACCCATCACTCCTGGGTTCACTCCCCATCCTCCCCCTTATGCTTCTCAAGAAAAGTGATATTTCGTGATAAATTTTGGCACCACGGAGTTTACTTGGTAATCTCATTTCTGGGGAATGTTTCCCCCAAGTGCAAAGATTAATATGGAGAGAAGGATGGAGGTATTTTCTAGGGGAGATGTGTTTATTGGCACTGCAAAGTGGAATGGAAAAGGTTTGAGAATTGTGGTTTTCTTGCACAAGTAAAGGCAGTGGTGTGTGGTCCAAGAATATTTTCAAAGTATCTCACATGGTCTGATTTAACAATTACTTGATTATCTGAACCTGTGGCTTTAACTCAGGAGGAGGCTTTATATAACTGCTTTTAAAATTTGAGTTATTGCCTCCATTAAATTGGCTGAAAAGAACCAATTTATTACATTGAATATTGTAAAATATCACAAGTCTGCTTGTGTCTTATGCAGCATGTACCAGACTAATATAAGGAAAGAATTTCAAGTAAATATTGAAAGTTAAATTATGACCCTAGAGCTAACACAGCCTGATCCACTAATTCAGTATAAATATAATCCCCCTTCTTTTCCAGGAAGAGAGTTATTCTTAAAGAAGCACATTTAACATTTGTTTTGACCTCCATGTTTTCATAGTTTTATATAGTCTGCCAAAAAAAAAAAAAGGAGTATCAAACATGATAAAAAAGTCAACAAAATAACAACTTTTATTTTACTGTTTGTATGTAATGAGTAATCAGCTCTATAAATTCCCACAACTCTGCTATTCTAGGTAGTGACAGGTTTTGCATAGGCTGGACTGATCCTTATCAAGAGTGTGAATCCAAGTGAAGAACTTATTATTATCAGAGGTGTTGGTTTTGTTCAGACTCTGCAGTAACAAGTTTTCAGGGAATTTGTTAAGGCTGCATTTATGTTCAAAACTCTCATTTTTAGAGTTCTGTCAATCCAAAAAATGTTTAAAAGTCCATGTTAGTCATTTAATATGCAGTTCATTTCACCTAATATCTGGAAATCTAAAAAATAAATAACTACATCTGAGTAGGTCACCCTGGCCTCTCTTTACAGTCAGTAATGAAAAATAGGCATTTTCAGAGGGTGATTCATAAAATCTGCCTCATCTCCAGTTTTAGAATACTTGTTTACTCTTTATTTTTCCTTTTTCCTGTCCATTATGTCATTTCTTCATGTAGGGTCAAACTCAGGTATAGAACATACTGTTAAGATGTCTCAGCTGCAGCAGGTGGATCCTAATTCTCATCAATTTATGAGTTATTAGGAAGTTCTACACATATAAGATCTAAACTTTGATCAGCAAGAACTTTAAGGGCTCCGAACCCTGTATCTAGACAGCAAAATCAACATTAAAAAAATGCGTCTAAAAATAACTCTGCTTCCATCAAACACAGACTTCTGGTGGATAAATAAATGCTAGAGTAAGGATTTTGATTTTCTTCTTTATAGAAGTATCCTGGCATAGAAAATAAGGATGAGTACTTAATAATAAGATTGAGTCCATAGACTCAATCTGTTGGTTTTTCAGTATTTCTGTGTTTGAATTGTGATGGAGTTTATACACTGAGGTAATCAACAAGTCTCAGAATCTAGTTTATATTATTCAAGATAGATTTAAACATTTCATACCAAATTAAAAAAAAAAGGTGAATGAAAACAGAAAAACAAACAAAAAGACATAAACAACTCCCACTCTGTATTATATGAAATGTCAAGTAAATTGGTAAACCAATTTAAGAACCAAGTTATAAATACCACTTTAGCAGCTGAAAGTGAGATATAAATAAAAACTTAGTTAATGTTTTATTTAAATTAGGCAAGTAAAATCTAAAGGTATGGTTTGTTTTTTAGCACTGATGTTTTTCTTACAAATATGAGAATTTCAAATTCTCTATTAATTTCAACTGTTCATTGATATGAAGCTTTAGACTGAGCCTTATAAATGTAGTGGTATTCATTAAAAATTCACATAGGAATGCCATAAACCAACACTTGAGGAAAATTCTGCTTGGCTGTGAAGCAGTGCCTGTCACAGCTTTAAAAAGATGCTCTTGCTCCAGTGGACTAAATGCTAATGCAGATCCACCTGGTAGGACCCCACCTGATCTTTTCTCCAAATTTTGCTTTGGTTCAGTTTAACAGGAGTTGAATGGACTGCACACCACCAGTAACACAGAATTCTGACAGCTTTGGTTGCTCTTTGTCACTGTATCTTTTTCTGTTTGTTTGTTTAAACTCTTCTTTAACAGGACTTGGTGACCTCTTGGACACAGAATATGGAGGCCACCTAACACAAATCCCAATGGCAGTGACTCCTCCCAATACAAAGAAATTAAAAAGTAATAAAGCTATTTCTGAAAGCTACCCTGTAATAATTATGCTGTGGGTTTGCCCTTGCAAAATAATTAGAGAAACATAACTTCATAATCACACACATTTTCTCAATTGTTCTAATCACATCTGAGTTTTGCAGATAGCCCTGCAAAAAGTTTTCAGTGATCAACAGCAGCTGCTCCAAAGAATTTGGCAATTGCTACTTTAAACCAGTCAAGCCAGGAGATAGTACCAGTTTTAATAAAAATCGAATATTTGATAGTTTAAAGCGAATTTTAATGTCCTAAGGATATTTTCTATGAAAAGAGGAATCTTTATTTCATCAACTTTTAGTGCAGCATAGTAAATTCAGTTGACTGATAAAACCACACGCAACTCAATTTTTCCTTCAGGATTTTTGGGTGGGTCATTGTAATTGAACATAAATTTATTAAACATTTTGACCTTCTGCAACAGTTTTAGAGTTAATGCAGAGTAATAAATTTGTTTTTGAGAACTTGTTTAAGAAATAAAAACATTAAAAAACCCATTAAATATGTATATGTATTTGTGGTTTTATTTGCATATGTATCTATTTTCCTAATTTCTACCACTTCATGTTTAATTTGATAGTGACAGCTCTTGGTTTTCTCTCTCACAGAAATTCCAGAGCATGTGCATATAATTTAATTCTATTCTGTTCTAGCAAATTTTAGCTTTATATGATGACATGCAATCAGTGAGAAATCACTAAGAAATGTTGCTTATGTTTAGATGTTAGAAATGTCTTTCTGTACTTACTGTCCCCTGAATTTGCCTGGAAATGGTAGTTTCTGATATTTTAAAGCTGTATAAAATTTTTCACAAAAATTTGGATTCTCTTTCTATACTCACAGTTATATCCTCAGCCAAATATATCCTACAGTTAGGTGGGTTCTACTGAGAGGTAATCATCTGCCAACCATCCCATGAAGGATATTCAAGGTCAAATTAAAGGAAAATAGGCCTGAGCTTGCTGAATCTAGTGAAAGGGCAGACTAAAAAAAGAGTCAGAGTAATGCTTCAAAATATTAAAAGAAAGCACGAGGGCATTCAGTTACTGAAGTTCAAAAGGGAAAAAAAAAACCACCTATAAAGATGTTATTTAATTTATATTAAAACAAAGGTGTCTAAAATTCTTCCACTGTCTACCCTCACATGGTATTTGTAGACATATTTGCTACTTGAAATAATTTATTATTCCTTTGGTGGGATTCAGATGCCCAAACTTAGGCACCTAAACCCAGCAGAAATGCCATAAATTATCAGAAACCCTTGTGTAGTGAAGAACACAACTTAGAAGGGACCCAGAGCTTCCCAGAGTGGACTTCTCACTGGCTTGAAGTTCAGCCTTGCTCACGTGTCCTGGGAAAGATTCAATCGAGTTTATTTGTTGCTTTGAAGATTAATTTCTGTTGTTAAGTCCAGCTTGCAGCACTTGAGGGGAGGGGATGGCACTGCCCACTTCAGCAGCAGGAGAGGCAGGAATCTACTGAGCCAGGAAAAACAGACCCCTCTGTAAGGATCAAATTATTAAGAGATGCCTATGACAGCATTAAGATGCAAACAAGACCATAGGCTAAAGTTAATTGTACAGGTTTTATTTAACAGCAAATGTGAGGTAGAGATAGAAAGAGGAGGAGAGGAGAGGAGAGGAGAGGAGAGGAGAGGAGAGGAGAGGAGAGGAGAGGAGAGGAGAGGAGAGGAGAGGAGAGGAGAGGAGAGGAGAGGAGAGGAGAGGAGAGGAGAGGAGAGGAGAGGAGAGGAGAGGAGAGGAGAGGAGAGGAGAGGAGAGGAGAGGAGAGATTAAACAAAGGTATCACAACCGCAAGGATTCCAACAACATCCCATTGGTCCTCTTCTTCTGGCCTTCCCAGTGGTGTGAGTCCCAAAGTATTCTTCTGGAGACACCACTTTATAGAGTCAGGGTCCCAGATATCCACAGGGTGTAGGTGCCATTCCCACAACTCGTTCTAGCACCTCTGTAAGGAATTTCTTCCTTTCTCACGGTTTGCCATGGAGGGAATTTTTGTCTGTCTGGGGCACCCAGAGCTGACTCACCAGGCCTGGCTTCCTGTTGTTGCCATCTGCTCTCATCACAGGATCCCACAGCCCTCACTCACAATGGAATCTTCCCTGCTGTGCTAATTCCAAACCTTCATCCCCATTTAGGCCTGGAATTAGCACCTTTCTGTTGTGGAGAGTTTCCTTCTCTGACACTGTTCTGAGACATTTCACTGCATTCTCCAAGTGCTTCCACTTCTTCTGTCTCAGGACCTTTGTCAGGTCCCCCAGCTTGAGAGAGAACGGGTAGATTGCACAATTTTCATGCTGAAAATTTGAATATATTAATGTTTGAAGGAGGAAAAAAGTTGTCCAAGGATCAGCAGGCTATGTGGAAGAAAGGGAGGAAGGAAAGAAAAAGAAGAAATTATGTAAGGGAGAGAGATGAGGAGTGAGGGAAGGGAAAAATGGAAGGGAAGGAGGGAAGACTTCAGCTCTATCCAGACAGTAACATTTATAAAGCACAAGCTATTCAAGATTTGGATATTTGACCATTTCTAGCTCAACTAAGCAAAATATGCCTCAGCTCAATTTTACTTCTAGTATTATTATTGTTATTTTTCTCACACACAGTATTGCAAACTCCTTTTATACCTTTTAATCCTATTTTTTAGCTGTTCCTCTATTGCAGGCAATTTTGGGTTATTTCTTCTCTTCCTCTCTCAAGCCAGAAATTCATATCTTTTCCAATCATATCTTCATGTTCTTTTGGTCCCTTTCCAGTGTGCCTCTGTCCTTGCTGGAGCTGACAGCAGCTCTCAGTTTCACAGAGGTAGTGATTATGTTTAACTCATTGCTTCTCTCTCTTTCATTAATGAAGAAATTAAGTAAGGCCAGGCCTTGTTTATATCCCAGCTAAAAACTTCCCAAACTTAAAATACTGTCCTTTATCACCGATAATTCCATAACTTCTGTTATGAAAATTATAAATTATATGTTGAAATAACATAAACCTCCTCTCTCCCTGCAACCCCTGTGGCTGGTGAGTCATTTGGAATATCCACCCAACATGGCTGTGTGGATGTGGCTGTAATCAGCAGGGCAACTTCCACTGAGACCTTCTGAGAGCTGCCAAAAGGAATCTGGATGATGGAGTCACGCACAGATTCACCAGTTTGATCTGCATCACACCAGAGCCATGGGGACCATTTCCCATTATGCTGGAAACAAACAGTGCAATGACATCCAAGACTGGACTGGTTTAATTTAAATGAGAAATCAGAGGCTGCTGGGATCAGGACTGCATTATGTCCACAGATCTGGAGCACAGTTTCATTTTTTCATCAATCTACTTATATTAAATTGAAATAGCTGAAATTTGCAAGCCTTTTATTCTCCCTGTATTATCATTCAGTAGGATTTACCACAGTTCTCACCAAAATTTGTGTTTTTACTTATATTACTCTTCTGCTGCCATGGTCAGAGTTCCAAGAGAGAGATGTATTGCATTACAGGTCTTCTGGTAATAGGTTTCTCTGACAAAAGAAAACATGGGATGTAACCATTTATTTCTATGTGAATCTCTTTTAGATCATCATTTCCTCTAAAAGATTTTTTTTTCCAGATATATTATTCACTTATTTTGGAAAGTAGGAGATTCAGGCAAGGATTTGTGGATGTGCTTTGGGTATGTGTTTTTTTCTTAACTCAGTCCCAGAAATAGTGTGAGGGCCTTACCCTGCATCACTGAACTCTGTGGGAACTGTAATCTCTACTCAAAGCCTTTCTGCAAGAATTCAAGGCTGTGTCAGTGACCAAGAAGAATAGAATGCTTGCTAATTCCCATCTTAAATCTGATTCAAATGCTCTTAAATTCATGGCTTTCTTCCTAAGGAACCAACAGTCCAAAGCCAAGTACCATTAAATGTGTTCAATCAGGTTCATGTTAAAAATGATCATTCAGTTTTCCCTGAGGATAATTAATAGGAGATGTGAAGCATATAAAACAACAAAAAATATAGATAATTCTTTTCAATGTGGTGCATGACATCTGCATAGATGTTTTTTTCTATACTTAGAATAGTAAGTCCTACATCTGCTTTCACATATAAAGGATTTATTTAGGATTAAGGCTGTGTTGCACTACAGTGCTGTAAGAACAGAAGAAGAATGCCTGTGCTCCCCATCTCCATACTTTAAGTGACAAATGAAATAAATAGGACAAAAACTGGAGCAGCTCAGCTCTTCAAGGAGTACGGACATAAGGGACCCACCATGATTGTTCTGCTCATTCTTAAAGGATATTACGTGCTCCACATCCTTGCTGAAATGACATTTCTCTGACTTTTGTGTGACTACACAAACTCTGATGATTGAATCCAGCAGTCTGTAACTCTCAGCAGCTTTAGGATGGAAAGGAGGAGAGGAAAGGTTTACTTAACAGCACAAGGAAGGCTTGACAGCAAACTGAGGCAGCTTGTGAGCATCCAGCCCTGCTCTGTGCACTTTGCAGCCTCTCCTCTCTGGGGCTGGTCCATCCTCTCACCTCTGCACTCTTCCTGGGTGTGGATGTGAGCAGCCTGACTGAACTTAAAGCCTGACCCTGCTCCTCCCCACAGCACTGAGCCATCCTGGTGCTGACACTCCTACGCTTTATTTTCCTACACAGCAGTGCCAGCTTAGCGTTTAATTTTGTTCCATTAGAAGAAAATTATTTTTTAATTATAATTCATTATTTCTCTCAATATTTTCTAGACTGGTGCTGGCAGAGACTTAACAGAATCCAATCCCTTTTTCATTAGAGAGCATTTCTTGCATTCTCCTCACATCTCCATTATGGGCTGTCACAGGCTTCGTGCACAGCACTAATGGCCTGGGTAGGTGCTCATAATCATCATCCTGCTCATCTTAGGAGTGGTGTAATTGAGGGTAAACACAAATCAGTGGTGTTTGCCCACTCCTAACATGGGTATTGCAAGTCTGTCCCACTTCTTCCTGTGTTATCTGGGTGGCTTTTCCTGATTTGAAACCAAACTGCTGCTCTGAGGGGCAGAAGAGGTTTGCTGAAATCACAGCAGTTCTCTGACACTTCTTCTGTCCACACCCAACTATCTTAGCAAGGACTGAAGGTTTGTTTGCTCAACAATGATATAAGTCATGCTTCCTAAATTTATGGAAGTTACCCGGAATTTGTCATTCAGTATCTTTTCAGGCCTTTTTTTTTCATGTGAGTATAATGATGTGTTTTTCTGTGATACTGAGATTTCCAAAGTTTCTGAGGTTAAAGCGCACATCTTTAGTTTCCTTTCAGCTTCTCTCCTGGCCATGTTGTGGTGTGACCATGGTGGATTGACCCTAGGTGAATGCCCAACAAAACTACTCTGCCACCTCCCTCCTCAGCTGCAAAGGGGAGAGAAAATGTACCAAAAGGCTTCTTCAAAACGTTGAGGTAAGGACAGGGAGTGATCGCTCAGCAATTACTGTCACAGGCAAAATAGACTTGGGGAAAATAATTTAATATATTAGCAATCAAATCAGAGTAGGATGATGAAAAATAAAAGCTAATCTTAAAACACCTTCCCCCTTACCCTTCCTAATGGGTTTAACTTTATTCCTGAATTCTTTACCTCCTCCTCTCCCACAGCAGAGCAGGGATGTGACTTAGTTAAATAAAGCACACAAACTTTGAGTTGCGGACCATTTTAGTCCAAAATGCTACAAATATTAGGGCCAATTCTTAAAAAATATTGTTTACTAGAAAACTTGTGCAGAAAGAAATTTACAAAAAGAAAAAATATATTTATATATTTTTAAATGTAATTTATGCATGACTTCTCTTATTTTAGGATCTGTGTGTGGTAAAATTTAGAGAAAAATTCTATCAACAAATTCAACTTTCTCAGTATGCCATGATAAAAATCTAGTAGATTTTTCAAACTAAAAAAAGGACAATGATCTTACTCACAGGGGCTATTAAGGAACCGTGGGTGGTTTGGTAAGAACATACTAATTTTTTTTTTTAATCACTTTTGCTGTAATAGCTTTGCAAGGCATCTCTCTACCTGCAGGAGTAAAGCAGGGAATAATACATTTAGCAGGAGCTTCATCTTGACTTGTTGATTCCAATTCTGTGAATACTGGAATGTGAAGTCATCTGTGCATATTAACACAGGGAACATCAGGGCCTCAAGCATTTCTTGGAATTCAGGAAAGCAAAGAACAGAATTGCTCTTCCTGCCTGTTTCCCATTTTCCCTTCCCCTCTCCCCACTCAAAGATAAGTCTCCAAAATCCTGTGAAGGTCTCTGTATTCATCTGCAGCAGGGAAGGATCTTTATTTTCTTGACTGTTTACTCTTTCACAAATGCATTTCCTTATAATCTGTGAGGCCAGAAGAAAGACAATATCAACATGTTTGATATCAAATTCCCAGCATGCCATTTCTTCCTTTACATCTCTAGGTAGCTTTGACTAGCATGGCAATGGTTAAACACCATGAACTCTCAAAATTATTTTAAATAATTATACACTAGAAGGGTTACATCAAGAGGTGAATGCCTATAATTTGTGCTGTGCCAATAGCTTTCAATTAAATCTCAATTTGATCTCTTGGAGCATCCTGGCCCAAATTTGCAGCTAATTCTACCTCAATCTTCAGAATTTAATCAAGTATTGAGGATTGAAGAAAGTAATTTCTTAGGTGCTGCAATGACTTTGTAATCTTCCACAATGAGATACTTCAATGATAAACATGAACAAAACTAAAAACACATTTGGGGTGAGATGTCTGAGGGTGAATCATAGATCATACACATGTTCATTCTGTATTTGAACTACAGCAGGTGAAAGGGAACACCTGTCCTGTGAGGAAAGACTGACAGAATTGGAAATGCATTGATGTTTATGTAAAGCAGTTAGTGGAGATCAATTAAGGTGCAAAAAAGAAACCTCTACAAGATTAAAAACTTTGTCAGAAAAATAGTAAAGATGAAATGTTAGAAAGGCATTTTAAGATGGCAGTAGATAATTCTGAATTTTTAATGCCTCACAGGATTGGAATCAGTATTTTTCCCTCTTAACTGAGGGTCAATAGAAGTGTCAGCCATTGAGGATTGTGGGAATAATTAATTTAACTTATGAAACTATCATATGCAGTCTTGCCTGGACTCTACCTTCCCTGAGCAAAAGAAAACAACATTTCTCTACAGCTTATAGTTCCTTTATCCTGACTAGCAAGATGCAACAAGACAATCTGAGGTGGCAATGTGAAATCATAGCATTTGTACCTGTGTGGCCTGGACTTGTGCTGCTTGCTCCTGTTTGTGAAGTGTTCTTCACATCAAAAACAAGCACCACCCAACCCTTTGGATTGCTGAGAATCTCAGTGTGTGATGAATGCACGAGCACTTCTCTGATTGTCTCTCTGTGAAATACATTGAAATATCACAACTAAACGAGGGGCTCTTTCCCAACCAATTTGCTGACAGCGTGAACCTTGGTCCTAACACGAGTTTTACAATTTGAATGAGTTTTAATCAACCCTTAATGGAGAGTTTCTCTGTGTGCTGGAGTTATTAGTCACATTCCCTCTGATTCCAATGATTCAGGGTCATGCTATAAAGGAGCTGTATTATTTCTGAAACACAGAGAAATAAGCAAGAAGTTGCTGTTGCTGTCTACCAGGTCCTGGTTTACCATTCATTTGAATCCATTTCTTATACACACATGTATGCACATAATTTTGAGCCTACAATGTTTTCCAGCTAATGGGATACTTCTCATTAGGATTGTAACAGTGGCCAAGCTCTAAATTAAATTAAATTAAATTAAACACTGAACACACTTATCTATTTGCTCTTGGGTGTCATTAACACAAGGTTAGGAAGGATATTTTCCCCATTGGAAGTATATTTATTCCCTTACTCAACTCTTAAGGCAGGGACGTTGTTTTTTCAGCACTTAAAACTCTCCTTTGTTATGTTTTAGTTTGGTTACTTTAGTCACCTTCCATTATCCCTTGTTTTGACACAATTCACTGCAAGAAATAGCCTGTCCTTATCTGTTTCAGTTTAAGTTTCTACTCTGCTCCATTTCTTGTTACACTGAGCTTCAGATATGTTGGGATATAAGTAGATATCAGGCAAGATGACCTTTGGTGAAAACCAGGAATCTGCTCAAGGTACCAGAAAAGGGACTGGACAGACCTCCAAAGAATGTGTGTGAGAGACATGATTTTCCAGTCAGCTTTGAGGGATTCCTCACAGAAGGAAGGAGATGAGTTAGACATTTGGATGAAACCCAGCGGATGAAGTAGAGGCTGTGGGCTTCATGAGTGTACATTTCCTACACAGATTCATCTTCAACATCTTGGCTACAAATACCAACTCTGAGTAATCAAGGGAGACAGGCAAGGAAAGGCCTCAGTTCATGTCATTGTGATTTGGAGATCTGAGAGGTCGTCTGAGCCACAGAACTGCAGGATGGGTCAGGCTGGATGGGACCTCAGTGGATCACCTAATCCCTGCTCAAGCAGGGTCATCCCAGAGCACATGGCACAGGACTGAGTTAATTTGGTTCTTGAACCCTGCACTTGCCTTTGTTGCACTCCGTTCAGTCCCTCTTTGCCCATCTCCCCAACCTGCTGAGGTCCTTCTGAAGGGCTGCACAGCACTCTGGGCTGCTGGCCACTGCTCCCAGCTTTGTGTCACCAGGGACCTGGCTGAGGAGGCATCTACCCCATCACCCAAGTCATCCATGAACAAGTTAAACTGTTCTGGGCCCAAGCTTAAGAAGTGCCTCTTTTTCTAAAATTAAATCTGAGACCAGGATTCCATTCCTCATCTCTCTGTGTACCGGCAAAGGGATTCTAAACAATATCTGCAATAAATGCAGCTCATATTATGAGCATTGCATCCAGAGGGTTTGCTTTTCACTTAGCATCTTTTCTCTCACCAGAAAAAGATACTGAAGCTCTTTTCAAATTCACATATAACATGGAACTTTTTAAATGGAGAATTAACTGTTCCAGTGATATCTCCCAGTGCAGACATCCCCCCATCCAAAGACACTTCAATGAGCACATCCTACAGGAATTATGTAAAAGACTATTCTAAGGAGGGATGTGTTCAGGGTCTCCTGCTGACATTGCTCCATTTTATTAAAATCCTCATATTGCCCTGCAAAAATAGGCTAGAATGCAGGTGTCTGGCTTCTCAGAAGAATGAGCTTGACACAAGAATGCTCAGGTGTCATTCTTCCTCAGTTCTTCCCACTAGTGCTGTTCTACTTTTCATTTAATGTTCAAAACTCTTTGGAGACAAAAAGAATTGGTCCTTATCAGGGTAATCAGGACATGTGGTCTAGAAGTGGGACACCTGCTTTTTTTTTTTGTCTCAATGCTAACGAACATTTAATTTGCACATAATAGGACACCAGCCATAGGTGAAACCAAAAAGGATAAAAATCTTCCCACAAGTGCACAAGATACAACATAGTGGGCGCTCAGACAGGAGGCTTGAGATGTTTCCTTCACCTCCCTGATGGAAATTTGGACTCACTATTTCTTTCAGCAGGGTGACTGCTTTTGCTAGCAGACCATGATGAATCAAGACTTCATTTAGCTTTCATTTTTGCAAGTATCTGAGTGATTTTTTTCCTTTGCAGAGCAGTTACATAGTTCTGATTTTTCTTCAATGGGAAACAACAACAAACCCAAACTAAAACACAGGTTTTTTCAACTCTCTCATCTCTCCCCTCCCCTTTCTCAGTTCAACAACCACACCAAAAGGTCCCTACTTTGAGCAGGCTCTAACCCTTATGATCATATTCCCAAAAATGGCTAAAGAGTTCCTGGAAATAATTCCTAAAATCACCACTGCCACTAAGGAATAATTCCATTTTTATAGCTAAACATACCTCTTGAGCAGCAGGGTTTGTTTTGGTCTTTGTGTGTGAGCACAGCCTTAATGCAGATCCCATATATTTGTGATCTCCCCTGCGGGCTGCAAGGATGGGTTCCTTTACCTGAAAGAACACATAGGTAGGCATTCTTCATATGTAAAATGTCACTTTATGACTACTAGAGAGGCATATTTATTGTTTGCATGCATTTTCCTAACTTCCCCCCTCACCATTCTTATCTGCAAGCAAAATCATTCAAAAGATAAGAAAAAAATGTCAAAAATGTAATATATTTTTTTCAGAATTGTTCATTATTATCTGAAAATACAACTCCTGATGTACATATTGGAGTTAAGTGATGATAAAACCTTGGGCAAAATAAAAATAAAAATAAAATTTACAAGAGATGAAAAGAAAATAATCATACTGACATTTCCTGGAAAATTGAATGTTCTTTTTGTGCAAACATTGAAGACTGGTTTCATTACTGAATGTCAAGAGTTCACTCAATAGCAAAAGCTCCTGTGTGTCACTCAAGCTACACTTCAGCATTTTTCCAACAGGAACTTGCTTTGTGTAGGGGATAAGGTACTGGGGTAGGTGTAATGTTAAATGAATAATGAACTTATGAGACAGCTGTTAAGGTATTATAACACCTTTTTAATTACATGGGCAATAAGATCAGGGTATACCTGCTGAAACTTAAAAAAACACTACCTCTTGACAAATTCTGAAATATTTCACTGCCAACCAAACACTGGACTGCAGCACCCAAGTCTGCAAAAACATCATGGTCTTTTTGTTCTCCCCATCTATGATGTTATCTTCCCTGCAGGTCTGAAAAAGGGTTGTTAGACAAGTTGACAGTCTGGCATTACAGCCCCAGTCTGAAGTCTGGGAGATCAATCTCCAAGCTCCATTAACTTCAGATTCTAGGAAGACTATAATTACATGAGTTTTGCCTTGAAAGCCAGAATGGAGACTTCATGGCTTGAGTGGAGGAGAGGAAAACCTTATTTACATTCCTGCTCTTAGTTTCCCATGTGACTTTGGTCAACTTACTGCTCTTGGAAGTTGTGTCTAAAAACCAGTTCAGTACCTGGGGTCTTCTGCAGTGAAATCTGTGTATGAAAAACATTCCAGGAAGCATCATCTTACCACCTCTATTATTTGTTACTTTTCTGCCTCATTGCTTACAATCACCTTTGACATAGCATTACTCACAATGGACTCAAAAGATTTGTAAACAATTTTCCAAGTTATTATGTTCATTAAGTCTTTGTCAAAGATGTATATGCAATGAGAGCTGGTTTTGTTATGACATAGGTATATATTTGACTCAAATACAGCCTAACTATTTTGCAGTTCCACCTGTGGGCATTTCTCAATCCTCTTGCTTATTACTTTCAGTGCCCTGAGTTTCAGAAAATTAAATGGCTTACTGGGAGGTGAATTAAAATGCACTGAAAGTAGAGGATTGAAGAAAATTTCCAAACAGGATAGGAATTAGCCAGCACATGAAATTATTTGCCAAACAAATAAAGGTCAGCATGGATGTCTTGATGTTTGAATAGACTTGGGAAAATAATTTCAACCAAAAACAACCAAAGCCAAGTGTTTTGTGTTGAATGAGATGTTCCTACTAGCAGAAATAACCTGTTCTTCACACTTTTATGCTCACCATTGTCAATAACAAATCTATGCTCTTCAGTGGAAAACATGTTTCAAGCCAGCCAAGAGTAGAGCCAACCTTACCAATGCACTACTTAGAATCCCAAAACATTTGAAACACCCATCTGATATAAAGCAGGGTGCCATGAGGGTGTTTAAAATACTACTGAATTAATAATAAATAGATCCCTTGCATAAAAGCTTGAGCTTGACATTCAGTTGTGATCTGAGTTCGAGTTTTTTTTACCACATCTTCACCATTTTTTTTCTGTACCAGTCAAGTTTTGAAGCACATCCAGGGTTTGGTAGCAGATGGAGATGCTCGGGTGGCTCCCACTCTCCTGTGCGAGGTGTTTGCTTACACAGGCACTCTCAGGTGAGTCAGCAAGAGCTAGAATTTTTTTTGACATTTTCAAATATTCCAGATTCTTCAGTTATGAGACTTGTGAAATTTGATATCCAATCTGTGCTCCTCGAGTTAGAGAATATCAGTGTGAAAACACTGAGCCTACCAAACACAGAGAGGATTTTTTTTTCCCTGCAAACATTTACGTTGTGTTTTCAAAGGAAAAATTAATGGTGGCATTTCAAACAAAGTCATAACACATTTTAAGCACCTGTTCTAAATCTATCAGAACATCAGTTTAAATGTTCATTGGCTTACATGAAACTGGAAAATTATTTTATATTTTCACAGACCTGTTATACTGATGAGCTGTTATTTTACACCTTAAAACTCATTATGAGCAAGAATTGAACATATAAGTGTTTGCCTCTGCCCCAACAAGTACACTGCTGTTGTTTTATATATAATCTTTCCTTTTCCACTATGAACAACTTTATAATATCAGTGGCTGTTCTGGCTGCCCCGTGAGACTGTACAAAGTAAAACAGTCAGAAAGTAGCTGGGTGGGCAAGCATAATGCCTAACGGAGGGATAAGTAATTAAAATAAAACTTGTGTGTTGTGTTATGTTAGCCTAACTCTGCGACTTTGTCTTTTTATTCTAATGGCATTTAGAGGGAAAAAGGAAATTCTAAGCAGCACTAAACTAAACATAGTTCATGAATACAAAGTGTTTCTGCCAACAAAGCAGAGATTGCAGTTTATACAATGCAAATGAAAAATTGTTAGAGAATTCTATTTTTCATGAACCTGGAAGGCTTTAGTATATCTGTGGGGATTATCTATGTTGTGTTTACGCAGGCTTTCCTTCTCTCCTAACAATTTTTTTTTTTGGTTTATGAGATATGTAAGTATGAGGTTTATCTGGTTCGAAATCTGGGTGAAAACAGGAGTGTACAGACCTTTGCTGTAACCCCTAAACTCAAGCAGGACAGGACAAACAAACAACAAACAAAAAAGACACTATTTGGAAATAATTTGAATTTCAGATGCTCCATTGCCTGAGGCTCACAGACCATTCTTTGAATCTGATTTGGTTCCTTTTGAGGTCAAGCTCAATTTTCAACATTTTATGGTCTAATTTGTAAACTGAGGATCACTAAAATTAGTTAGGTTGGCGTTTTAATCTTCGTCTTATATAATATTCAGTAATTTTTAAGTTGAGTTCTAATTCAGTTTATTTGTGGTTTGAAAAGTATAAAGTATGGACATTTCCACTGAATTTTGGGGCAAGGCTTGGGAGAGTTTACACAGAGAGTTACTATATTTAGACTTAATCAAAATTGTTATAAATAGAGTTTAAAAAATGTAAAAAAATTGCTACTACTTAAGAGATACTTTTTTCCCCCTCTTTTTAATCTTTCTTTTTCTATAAATTTTCAGTTATTGAAGGACATCACCTTTTGTGTTTACAGAAACTGGAAAGCAAAATATTTAATTAATAGCTGAAAAGAAAATAATTTATCTTTTTTATTAGTAGTTGCTTTTTACAGGAAAAAGAAATCTTTTATTTCTCTAAATACATTTATTTGCTGAAAATGAAATTTGTGATCAGGGGAATAGAATGAGTGCTACACCCTAACAGAATTTTATCTATGTATATGAATATTCTTCATTAATATCTCTATATGGGACTATGCCATCCTCCTCACAGTTACACAGAACACACAGAATTGGTGTACATTGTTCACTGGAGCCAGGAATTCTACCAAGGATGAGTAAGGCCTGTGTTTTCATGCTTGTTGAAAGAGTTATATAATAATTTTTTTTTATCAAATAAAAGGAAAAAATACATTGGAAAAATCATTAAGACTAAAATTTACTTCATGGGAACATACCAATTTTGGTTTGTAAAAAAGCTTTGGGTACATAATGAATTTATTTTGTTCCAAAAATGGCCATGTTATCCCACTGCAGCTCCAGGGTTAGGTCACTCACGTGTGGAATTAATCTCATGGCACATCAGCTGTGATGTAAATTTGGATTTCAGACAACCAGACCTTGCTGTTAATAGAGGTGGATGAAAAGGAACTTTAACAATCTGATTCAACTCATCTGATGTAAAGTTCTGCTCTGCAATAAGACCTGTCATGCCCAGAAATCCTTTCTTTTGTCTATTCACAATAGGTGTGTTTAGGCAAGTGTGCACATCAAATGTTAAAACTGGCAACACCACTTTATGATTCCCCTGTATCCAAAAACAAATCAGGAATTTGAGCCAGCTTCTCCTGCTACATAGACACAGACCATAATGGAGGGATAATGAACATTTCCTTATGTGCTGCTCTATCCATGAAGGCAGTTAAACTTATGAGAAACATGACTTGGGCAGTGCTTTGGGTGTAGGAAAGGGAAAATAATTTCCCATCCTTGCTCCCTGAGGAGTTTTTCACATATGTAAAATTTAGACAAGAATGCTATTTATTTTTTTGCCCATGATTCCTACAGCAAGCTTAAATCAGAAATCTAAAAGCAAAATAAAATAAACACTTTGAAATTAAGTGTAGCTGAGAAAATCTCGCATCTGTATTGGACAGTAAAGCCACATGTGAAAGATTGAATTTCTGTTTTAACTGATCTTCTTTAAACTATTGTTCAGTCAGCACAAAAATACTGTTACTGCATAGCCTGTTGACACCTTGCTAGGCTTTTATGTTTTCTTATCCCTTTTTCTATTTGTCCAGTTCTCCTCTATGCTCACATTGACCTAGTTGCTGTATCACTGACCAAGATTTTCCCCTCCTCAATTTCCCTTATTATATATTTATATGCCTAAAATCACACAAAAAGATTGCTCCACTAAAATTAGATGTTGTTTTTCATGTAATCCAGGATGTTCAGTCATTTGAAAAGTTGAATGTCCTAGAAAGGGGCTTACCTTTATTTTCATAGTGAGCAGATACTCTGAGAATGTTTTATTTCAGAGCTGTTTGTATCCATGGCAAAATTTTCTAAGGTGCAGTTTGTATCAGCCATTGCAGAGCACTGGAACATGACAAATACATGAAACTATTTGATAATATAGTAAAAAGGAGAACAACAAAGAAAAAAAAAAGGAGAAACAAACAAACCAAAGGAAATTCAAAAAAACATAGAGTTGCTGCAGTACAATGAATTTCTTTGACAGGTTAAAAAAACACCCTGTTTGAAAAACATGCAGTACTGGAGCTGAGGTTGGCAAAGGATGCAGAGACTAATAAGAGGAGCTTGTAATGGTATGTCAGCCAGAAGAGGGAAGGCAAGGAAAGTGCTCCTCCCTGAAGAACAAGCCTGGCAAACTGGTAACAGCAGACAAGAAGAAGGTTGAGGTACTCAACTAAACAACGTTTTTGCCCCAATCTTCAATAGAAACATTCAAGGTCTGGTTGGAAAAAACTCTGAGCAGACTGAACTAGTTGTAGATATCCTTGCTCATTACAGGGGACTTGGACCAGCTGAAGGACCCTTCCAACCCAAATTGCCCCATGATTCTACGCTTCCAGGATGCAGATGGATTTGGGTTTTTCATGCAAACTGTGCTTTGTAACATCACAGATTGCCCCATACAGACAATATTTCCTCAACTTCCATGAAAAATTAATAAATGCCAATTGTATTTTCTATTGAGTAGCCAAAGCAAATGGGTTGTCCCAAAAGAGATTGTGGCCTAGCAGACAGTGCAGTGGGCTGTAACTGCACTGGTCTTGGGTTTATTGTGCTCTCTAATAGATACCTCCAAGGACACTTTTCTGAAGTCACTTAATCCTTCCTGTGCCTCTTTTTGGTAGAAGAGAAATTGTAGGAATAATGACAGAAATCTGACTTGTAAAGCACTGTGAGAATTACTGAGCTCTACATGGGTGCTAGGAGATGTTACTATAGTTTTAAATGCTAATACAACAATAATAAAACAAATAAACTTTTTGGGGACCAAATATAGATTTAGCTATTACTTTTTTTAAATTGAACAAATTTCATTGTGATAAATTTGCAATATTTTTTCTCATTTTCTTTTACTTGTGCAGTCAACTCTGTTCTGTGAGTATTGGGCCTGGTCTAAAGGACAGAAGCTTGAACACATCAGGTGTGAGGTGGAGCTCATCTTCCACTTGAATTTCATCCATGAAATGTCCAGGTCATACAGCTGGACACCACTCCACAGTTAAACCTGTCCATGATAAGATTCAGTTTCAAACTTTGCTTCTGATTTGTATTTGTTCCCTGCCCATGGCAGGGGGTTGGAACTAGACAATCTTTAAGGTCTTTTCCAACCCAAACCATGCCATGGTCCCACAACTGCATAAAGCATTGCGTCCCTAACTTATGGTGACAATCTGACACCTTTTTCCTCTAGACCCACAAATATGACCTCTGTAGCCACATCACAAAACTCTGTTCCAGCTGATAACGTTTTCTAGAAACACTGTTCTGCAGGAAATTCATGAAAATGAAAAATATGGAAAAGGAATAAATTATCCACGCATTGAGCTTTAATTGCATCAAAGAATGGGCAGAGCAGATGAACATCACTACTGCAAGCCCTGAACACACTGTATGTACAATCAAATTCCAGAATCCAAGCCTGACAGTCCACCACTTTTCAAAATCCCTATTGCAATGGCACCGGCCAAGAAAAAAGATCCAGGGCCAGAAACCATATGTGATGACCAGATGCTAAAGACTTTGGCAGCACCTGTAATTGGAGGAATCTACACACACAGAAATGCAGTGTCAGGCTGCCTTTGCTGCCTGCATCTATATTCTGAATGTCCTTTTTGTTCTGTGATAGGACTGGGGGCTGTGAACAACTTTGCAGAAAATAATTTCAAATGAAGCAGCCAGTTTCTGTGGGCTGATGCAACACAACCAATATTTATAGGGTTATCTAAGGGGCTGTAGCAGAAAAGTTTCTGAAGGCCTGAAAAGAATATCTTACTCATTGCAAAAGTAAAGAAAATGATAGAAAAGTCCATGAAAAGTACCTACAGACATGTACTCAAATAACAATACCAAAAATAATAACAATGATAATAACAATAATAATAGCAAAGTAGCCTTATTATTCTAAAGAATATTTTTTCAGTGTGTCTGAAGATTTCTTTTCTAATGTTTCCTTTTGTGCTATTCAGACCAGAGCTTTATTATTGTGACAGATGAGAGAAGTTTTGGGATCTAAACCCACTTAAACAAGGATGCCAAAAAGAACTGCAGAAGAAGCTTTTAATCCAGCATACAATTTCTCTGAATTTTGCCACATTAAATGCTCATTGTAGAACACATCCAAGACTGCCATCTAATGCTGCTCAGCAAAATTTTTTGTTCAGTCATATTTTTTGGCATAATATTACACCAGTAGGAACACTGCAGCAACATGAAAACATTAGTAGAAAATAATTTGCTCTAATCAAATAACATTTTGTTTTGCTACTGCTGTTTAATTCCCCGCCGGTTTCGATATTAGGCAGTAAGTAAAAGCATTTTTTTAAATGGTATAGCTGTGATGAAAAATCTATTAACAGAAAATTCTACAAAGTTGCTTTATGTAACACAATAAACACTGACCTATAAATTTTTATTTATGCATTGTCTGTACATTTAAATTTATCAGTAGGCTGAATGTTCATGGCCCTTGCAAATTCTTATCTGAACTTGTTTCTAAATGCCTGGCAAATAAAAGCTCCTGTAAATGCTGTAGTTTGATCCAAAGCTATTGAACTAGATAAGATCAATAAGCTGATGGGCTTCAAATGGCTGTAAACCATGTACTTGAATAATACATCAGTTATCTTGATTTTTGCCATGTTAGTACTTAGTCATTCATTATTAAAAATAAAATTTATTTAATCTTGCTAAGAATGTCTGAAGATTATTGTGTAATACCAGGAAATAAATGCTTTTACAAGAGTAAATTACTCTATTCCCTAAAGGAATATTTTAAGATTTAACAAATTGGTAGGTGACGGAGTATAAGGAAAAAAAATTGATTTCTTTTGAAAGTTTACGCTCCCATCCTGCCCCTCTAATCCAGCCCTTAGTGAGGCTGTATCTGGAGTGCTGTGTCCAGTTCTGGGCTCCTCAGGACAGGAGAGACATGGAACTCCTGGAGCAGGTCCAGCAGAGGGTGAGAAAGATGAGGAAGGAGCAGGAGCATCTCTTAGGAGGAAGGACAGAGGCAGCTGGGTGTGCTCAGCCCTAAGAGGCAGCAGAGAGGGGATCACATCCATGTCCATCAGTATCTAAAGGGAGGTGTCAGAGGATGGATCCAGGCTCTGCTCTGGTGACAAGGAATAGGATGAGACACAAAGGGCAGAAAATGATGCCCAGGAACTTCCACTGATCATGAGGAAGAATTTCTGTCCTGTGCAGTGACCAAGCACTGGACCAGATTGTGCAGAGAGGCTGTGGAGTCTCCCTCACTGGAGATGTTCCAGAACAGTCTGAATGTCCTGTGCCCTGTGCTCTGGGACAGCCCTGCTTGAGCAGTTAATGTCCTTATCCCTCTGCATTGCCAATGTGAAGCACTGCTGCCTAATAGCCTACAGAATTTCATGTTATTAAAAAATTCTCTGAATAGCTACAAAGTCCTTAAAGTTAACCAGCAGTGCTGCACCTCACTGGCTGGTTTTCTGGGATGGTTCATCCTGTGTGTCACCACAACATGGCAGAATGATTCACTTCACAATGTTAGAAATAAAATCATCAGTACTTAGCGTCTGCACTATGAGGATGGGAAAGACAGTTGATGTTTCTCAGGGATTTAGGATTTTGGTAAAACCATCTCTACACCGCTTTAATTTTGTGTACATTGAAAAAGGTCCAGTGCTGAGAGAATAACAAAAGGAAAATGTAGAAATTTCAGTACTGGACAATAAAATATAGATTCCATGTAAAGTGTCCACAACATGTAAGAACTCAGTGGCTTAAGGACTGGAGTTTTCAAAATTATGTGTAACACGTGATGAGTAATTTGAATGTGTATCTGTGACCAAATAAATTTCTTCAACTCTTGGTAATATTCTGATGTGAGCTTCATTCATGCCATTAAAATCTGCCATTGAAATCCACATTTCAAGCTGTGCTGGTTGATTAGGAGTGGTCAGAACAAATAGTACTGAAGGTCTTCTGTTTTAAGAATTTGCACATTTCTCCAGTTAAGTTCAAATTTTGATGGATTTATCTAATTAAATGTAAACATATAAGGTTGGCTCAATTTCTGATTTCTGAACACATTGATGAAATCATCTGAACATGGTCTGTGGAATCTGTGGCATCATTACACAACATAAAATGAGTAGTACTATACTGAATATACCTCAAAACACATGCATAGCTGCACTTTAAACCCATAAAATTAGGCAGATATAAAATATTTCCACGATTCTCAGGCAGATCCAAGAAAACAGATACAGAATTTTCTTCCATTTTTATGAACTGTCTACTAATTGAAAGCTTAGAAAATTTTCTAGAAGTTAAGCAATAAAAAGATTTGAATAAAATTAGATACATATTTACCAAAATACAGAGCAATAATCATTGAGTCTAAAAGTAAACTGAATGCTGCATACTAATGTCATTCAAATGAGTGATAACCTGGGGAAAATAAATGTTCTGCAATTCAAGATTCATATTTAGGGATTCTTTGAGGCTACATTTAAGAGATTTAGAACAAAAACATGCCAAGCTATGGTGCTTAACATCTCTTCTGCTAAGTTTGAGAGGCATTTAGATACTGCCCTTAACAGCAGTGAGTTTAAACTTTTAGCCAATCACAAACCGATCAGCAGTTGTACTACATGAATGTTGCAGATCCCTTCCAACTGCAACTGTTCTACTCCAATATATTACTATTATACTCTATTCCAATATATTACTCCAATTATTATAATCTATGCTGCTCTAATTTAGTTTGTGGGGAAAAACAGCATTGGTTTTAGCAGCTTTGAGGAGATCTATACGTTATTCCTTGATCTGGACCTAATCAAGGAGAGGACAATGTTGTGAGGAAAAATCCTGATTTGGCATCCATCTCTGTTTCTTTTCCTTCAACTGGAAGAATTTTACCCTTTAGATTTTTGACATCATGTCAGCAACGTTTTGCTTGCTCATTCTCTCAAACATAGCCACAAGGCATATTGAGAATCAAAATTGCTTCGGTACTTGACAGTACAGGTTTTTTAAATCCCTTCTTATCCTTGAGTTGTAGAAAGAAAGTCAGGATTTGCAAGGGAAAGTGTTTGAGTTTTTCATTCGGGATTCATTGACTTAATTGGTGAAACTGTTTTGAGGTTTGTAAGCATATAGTGGGATTCAGAAATACTTTGTGAGATTTGCAAAGTGCGGAGACCTTCCAATGTCAATAACACACTCCTCAAAGCTGCTGAATATCAAACTAGTAGTTTATAACAAATTTGGTTAGTTTTTAACAACGCCTGCTCAGCTTTTCAGAGATCACAGACTCTCAGACATTTCAGTTGCTGAGATTTAGAGCTTTGTAAGACAGGTGCTGCTGTGAGTTGTTATTTTTCTCCTGACAAGGTGCCTGATGGCAAAGAAACAGACAGGCAGATATCAGCTGTTGGACGGCTGGAGAGCAGGTAGGAAGAGGGCTCCTGGCATTGTTGGGAGATGTAGGGTCAGACCCTGTGCAAAGATCACTACTACACTTTGTTCTCAAGGTCACACCGTGGAGAGATTAAAAGTGGAAATGGTGTTTCTGTCACCTCTGCAAAGAAATCTGAAAAGGTCTCTGATGGCTGTAAGGTATTTTTCTTACTTTGGCCATTCTAATGGAAAAAAAACTCACATTAAGCAAGTTTCTGGAGGAAAAGGGCCTGCAATGGACCAACACTGATTTGTTAATACAGTGTATTCCTACAGGGCTTAATCCAGATCTTGCTGGAATCAGTAGCAGATTTCAGATTCACTGTTTTAAGAAAACAGAGAGTAATCCACCCATTGAATGGATTCCAAAATATAGCTTTGGTGTATATTTAGAAAAAAATAGGATAGATTTAATATTTCAGTTGGAGGGGATATTAAAAAGTCATCTAATCTGACTGCCTGACTAATTCAGGGCTGACCAAGTTAAAGTATGTTGCTATTGTCCAAATGCCTTTCTAGGAAGCCTGCTTGTGTTTTACCATCCCTTCAGCAAATAAATTCTTCTTATCCAATCCAAAGCTCCCCAGGGGCAGCTTTGAACCATTCCCATGCATCCTATAACTGGATAATGGGGAAAAGAAATCAGCACCTCCCTCTCCACTTCCTTCCTCATGAAGCTGCAGAAAATAATGATGTTGCCCCTCAGCCTCCTTTTGAAGGCCTTCAGCAATATCTATGATCCCAGCAGCAAGGGATCCTGCTGTTATTTATGCAGCATGTCAGGACCATGGTCCTTGTCACTGCAGGTGCTTTACAAACACACAGGAAGATAAACCCCCTATTCTATCAAGCTAATAAGATAGTAGCTGACCATAAATAACAATAGCAGGAATGTAAGAAAGAAGGATGACAGCAGCAAGTGTAGGAAGATTACACTAGTAGCTACTGAGCAGGCTGATGCCCTACTGAAGGCAAAGACGTTCCTATTTACAAGCAAAAAAAAATTAAATCAATGGTCCGTGGCTGATTGAGAGCCAAACCATCATAGGCTGGCCAATTCCTCATAGACATCACAGCACACACACCTCATCTGAAGCTTACAAGGAGCAGGTAAGTGGGTAATGCGCTGTTTCCATGCTCAGTGCAAGACAAATCCTTTATTGAAAATAAATGTAAGTCTCAGGTAGCCAGAAGTAAAGCATATATATGATTTGAAGCCAAAATAGATTTTTTAACAGTCAAACAAAAAGGATACAGGGGTAAGAAATTTTGAATTATTTCTGTGGAGAATAAAGGAATTAATCAGTGTACTAAATGTTGTTGGTTGCCTCATGAAATAAGACTATACATTCTGTGAACTGGTGTAAACAACCAAAAAAACCATCTTCCAAATTATTATCTGAATCTAATCTAAGTACAAGAGCTTCACAGCCACACCATGTTTCATGACCAGAGCTGAGGGGACCTCAACAGGTAAATTTTAGCTGGAAGGGGGAAGATCTGCCCAGAATTGTAGTTTTTTGCCTCAAACCACACCATTTACTCTGTAGTTCCATTTATACATTTTTGCACTGGGTGGTGTGAACACTCCAGCACTGAGACCTGAAATACAGGCCAGTGTACACACCAGCCATGGAAGACAGGACAGTGTCACCTCTTCACCATCCTTGCATATTTCATCAGTCAAAATGAATATATACACCTGATTTTCCTGATAAGAGAAAAAAAAAAAGCATAAAGATGGGAAATATTAAAAAAGTGTTAGAAAAAAACCCAGATGAAACTTGGGAGCTTTTTATAAATAACTGAAGTACCTAAAATCTTAGAAATGCACATTGAAAAGAGAGGACAACATTAGTTATAACCCTTCCAGGCTCAACAAAAGAGTGGAAGACTTAGAAATTAAAAGGCAATATTTGGTAAACAGAAAAGGGAAGCAACAGCTATCAACCAGGAGGGGAAGTTATAGGGTGTAGAAAATTAAGGCAGTAAAAGAGCAAAATCTGACTAGCTGGAAGAAGGTAGGTTCTGAATAATAGCTATAATAAAATTCTGGTGCTCAGGGGGGGTGGCAGAACTTTTAATGAGATATATGTTTATTCAATATTTCTGTTTTGTATCTTGAAAGAAGCAGGAGGATGTATTTGAATCATATGAACATGATAAAGTATTTTCCAGTCCATTAGTAGCTGTGGAGGGTGTTAAAACATCTCTCAGAGATAAATAATTTTAAATCAGCAGGCCAGGATACTTGCTTGGATGGATCCTGTGTGAGTTGATGGAGGACATTTCTAGTTCATGCTCTGAATTTTGAATAGACAGGATGAATAGACAGGGATAGAGGCAAAACAGCAGCAGGCTGGAGAAATCCTAGTGCTGTATTATGATTCAGAGAAGGCAAGAGTATTTAGGATACTATGGACACAATTAGCCTACCTGTCACAGACAAAATCCAAGGAAAATCTGATTCTGGTATAAATTCATAAATTATCAGGCTGGGAAGGTGTTTAATGTCAGTCAATACTACTTTTTTCACAGGAAAATCAATGTAATCAAACAAAAAAATCCCCATATTTTTTTGAAATGACAGGCTTGATAACTACAAACATCCTAAGACTTCAGAAGAGTGTGGGATTTAGTATTGCACTATCTTCTGGTTAAAAGTTGTCAAGAAAGAACATTAGGTGAGTTGAGAACTCAATGACTGTCTGTTCTCAGAAAGAGAGTCAGTGAAAAATTATCAGCCTGGGGAGGAAGAACAGACAAAAAAGACTTACAAGAGCTCACCTAATGCCTCTCAGTATTTTCAGAAGGAAATTAAAAGAAAAAAGAGGAGGTGACATCAGGACTGAAAGCCAAGGAAATTGTGAGGAAGCCACAAAGAGTAGTTTGCGAGTGAAATTGTATGTCCTTGTGCAAAGTCCTTGTCCAGCCTTCATGTAAGCCCCCTTTGGGTACTGAAAGGGCTGTTACAAGGTCTCTCTGGAGCTTTTACTTCTCCAGGCTGAACAGGTGAGCTCTCTCAGCCTGTCTCCACAGCAGAGCAGCTCCACTGCTGTGATCAGCTCAGCGCTACTCTGTACTGGTGTCCCAGACCTGGATGGGACAGAAGTCTGAGTGGGGTCTCACAGGAGCAGATCACAGGTGGAGAATCACCTCCCTGCTGCTCACATCTCCTTTGATGCAGCCCAGGATGCAGTTGGCACATTGAGCTTTTTATCCACAGGCGCCGCCAAGTCCTTCTCCTCAGGGCTGCTCTCAATCCATTTGCTGTGGTTTTGCTTGGAGTTGCCCTGACCCAGCTGGAGGATGCTGCACTTGGCCTTGTTGAACTTCATGAGGCTCGCCAGACCCCTCTCTCAAGCCTGTCCAGGTCCCTCTGGATGGCATCCCTTCTCTCCAGTGTGTCAGACACATCACACAGCTCAGAGTCATCGGCAAACCTGCTGAGGCTGCCCTCAATGCCCTGTCCATGTTGCCGACAATGTTAAACAATGCCAGTGCCAACACTGATCCCTGAGGAGCACATCTTGTCACTGGTGTCCACTTGGACATCAAGGTGTTGATCTCAACTCTTTGAGTGCAGTCATCAAGCCAACTCCTTATCCACCAAGTGATCCATCTGTCAAACCCATCTCTCTCCAGTTTAGAGACAAGGGTGCCATGTGGGACAGGGTCTAATTCTTTGTACAAGTCCAGATATGGGACGTCAGCTGCTCTTCCCTCATCCACACTGTCACAGACATATTTTTGAAAATCCTTTCACTAGGATTTTTCTCCCGAGAAGCTGAGAAGCCTCAGAAAAGAAATGTAAACAATTACTATCTGATGGCTGTGGAACGTGGTCTGGAGATGATTTACAACAGGTGCATCTTTGATTGGTCTCATGTGGATTGTTTTTACTTGATGACCAATCACAGATCCAGCTGTGTTGGGACTCTGGTCAGTCACAAGATTTTATTATTCATTCCATTCCTTTCTTTACTAGTTTTCTGATGTCTCCTTTCTCTTTCTTTAGTATAGTTTTAGTATATAATTTTCTTTTAATATAATATATATCATAAAATAATAATAAGCCTTCTGAAACATGAAATCAAGATTCTCATCTCTTCCATTGTCAGGGTTGCCTGCAAATTCCACACCACACAAAACTGTAACCCCTTCACAGAAGGCCACCAAATTTGCCAGGCACAATATTCCCTTAGTGAAACCCTGTTGGCTGTCACCAATCGCCTCCTCCTTTTCTGTGTGCCTTAGAACAGTTTCCAGGATGATCTTCTCCATGATGTTGCTAGACCCTGAGATGAGACTGAGCAGTCTTGTAGGTCACCAGGTCTTCCCTTTTATCCCTTTTTAAAATTGTTCTTCCCCATTTCCAGCCAGTGGGATCTTCACAGGACTGCCACAACCTTCCAACAGCATGGACTGTGGTTTAACCACTTTATCCACCAGTTCCCTCAGGACCTGCAGTTGCATCTCATCAGGTCCCATGGATTTGTACACCTTCTGGTTCCTTAGATTTTCTCAAATCCGATCTACAGGAGACAGTTCTCCCTTCTCCCAGTCCCTGTCCTTGCCTTTTGTGATGTGGGCAATGCCACTGGGGCACTTGTCAGTAAAGAATGACACAAAAGCTTTTTGAGTGCCTCAGCCTTCTCTGTATCCCAGGTGAAGTTCAACCCTTTCCACTTGGCCAGTGGACTATCCTTCCCTCAGGGATGTGCCTTCCTAAGTGCCCTCCCACGCAAACATGAAAATCCCTAAGTTTAAAGATTCAACCAGATCAAACTTTTTTTTTCCCAAGAGTGAGAATGTTTAATTACTGGAAAATAGTGACGAGGGAAATACTCGGTTTCCTGACCAAGATATCATGTTGGAAGGTAGACTCTAAAACAGCAGTATAATAATCAAGTTGTAAGGCATACTGGTAAGGTAACAAGGACATAAAAGACACTATTTGTTTTAAATTTTAAACCCTAATATATTGTGTAGTAGTGAATCTTTCAGGAAAGGTTTATAATCTAGACAGCACTAACACAATTCATAGGCTAGTCTTGATCTTAGTGGCCACAAAGGCAAAACTCCTATTGATTTTAATGGAATAAGAATCAGCCAAGTCTTGTAAAATGTCAGGCTAGATGCTGACCTGTGAGATCAAATCTGAAGTGATTTCTTCATATTTTCATTCCAGTCAATAATTTTTGGCTCCTTTGAAGTCCGACTCAGCTGTTTCCAGTCATCACCAGAGCTACCATTATCTCACAGATCTGCCAAGCCCCCAACACACCTAATAAATTTGCTTAGTTTTGCAAGACAAAAGATTTTGCAGCAAAGACAGGGGAATTAATTAATAGCACATAAACAGCACAGTTTATTTTTTTGCATATCTGATTTCTGGAATCTCCTCTTTTATGTATTTTCAGACAATCACTATTATAGCACAGCGCAGATTTTTGTGTCAGACCCAGGAAGAGATTTCTAATCTGTGAGGAAGCAAATCAAGCAGGCAACCATGAGCTGATAATGACAGAAAGAGAGAATGCAAATTCAGACTGTAAGCAGTTAGTACAATAATTAGGCAGGCAATTTATTCAGTGTAGGGGTAGCATTTCCACAAGCTACTTAGCATATGGTGATAGCAAGTGCAAATGTGGTTGTCTGAGAGAACTTCCACTGTGCTATCTCCAATGATCAACCCAAAGCTAAAGACAGTCAGCAAGGAATATCTCCAGAACAGATCTTTTTGTATTTGCAAGTTTGCATTCTCCTTCCAGTTAGCCACAGGCCAGTATATTGACACAAATTGTTAATATCTGCATCAAAGCTCAGGCATCATCCAGTGTAGCTCAAGAATGGGTGGCCAATTTGATGTGTGCAAAGATCTTGCCACTCTACAAGATTATCCACCAAGATCATGTTGACAGGATATGTTTGAAAAGTAAAAACACCTCATTAGCAAAAGTGTTCTAATGCATCAGGCTACAGCTGCTGGATTAAAAATATAATTAAATATATCTTCAAAAACACAGCACTGTCAGTAATCAGCAGGAGTAGAGCCAAAAAGTGTAGAATCTTAGAACAACTTGCTATTATTTCTTTGTATGTCCTTTTTTTTTTTTTTTAAGGCATACCTGGCAGATGAATATTTTTACTCTGTCTGCAATAACCAGTCAAGCAGCTCAGAAAATGCAATGACAACTTGATAAGAAAAATGATATGTTCAGAGATATAAATAGTTCAGCACATGCTGCTATTTCCATAGATTCAGAGAGGTTGGAAATACATAACAAGAAAAAAATGGTTGAAAATTATTGAGCATTCTGCCATATACATCTTAACCACAGTTTTTTAAAATAAGGAAAAAGAAAAGAAAGGGTTTTTTGTGTTTTTTTTTTCTATAGGATGCATACTCAGGCGCTCTGCAAGTTGTCATCCTCAAGAGCATGAATCAGAAGCACAAATAAAAGCTTAAGGCTTGAGAGATGCAAAAGTGATATAAATTGCTGTTAACATTGAATTTGATTGCGGCTTTGTCCCATTCTCAAACAAGGACCAAATGCATCAAAATCACAGAAGAATTTCCCCTGGCTCACTCTTCATTGTGTTTTAAATGCAATCTCCAGGCCAGGCTTGGGGCAGGACTGCCTGTCTATCTGGATCCTTGTTTCACACATTCTTGCTGGGATTTGGTCTTGTCTTGAACCTACCAGGACGCTGAGAGTGCTGCACAAAGAAGGGGAAGGGAGGTCTCCACAGACAAAATTGTATTCATGGGATGACTTGCTGAAATCATACAATTACTCAAATGGTGAAGTCACTTTTAGATGATAAACAGAGTAAGAGAGAGGGAGAATGGGATAGTGAAAACTCTCCCCAGCGGCCAGCCAGGGAGAAAAACAATCTTCCAGTTGATGGTTTCTGCCTGTGATCCTACTAACACTGCCTTGAACAAGTTTTGATTACATGTTGTGCATAGATTAACTACTGAAATTTTTGCATATATCCATATTATTGGATAATAACTATGGGCTATTGAAATGGCTTATATGTACTGAAGTCACTCATTAAGTCTTCCTCTCCTCTACTATATGGTTATGCAGTTAAAAAAAAAAGGCTGGAATAGGGGGAGAGAGCTATTCCCACATCTGTGGGAATTTCTCACAGGAAAGATTTGACTAAATCAATATATCTCAGGATTTGCAAGCACGAGTTTGTGAGAAGAACATGTGAGAACAGCACACAAGAAAACCAGCATGAGATCTGCAGGTGTGAAACTGCCACAGCAGCTCCGGGGTGCACAGAGGAAGGTGGCAGAGTGGGAGAGTGGGGTGCCAAGAGAAATCGAAATTCCTCAGCATGAGAAAGGCTAAGGCATTCTGCAAGGTGAAGGATACTCCATTAAAAAGTATAATGTCTGTCTTTATTGGTACATCAGACTCCATGATAAATAATAAACTTCTCTAAGAGTGTGTTCTTAGTGTCACCCAGCATCTGGAGGTTTGTGGTAAGGAACAACTTTGGGCTATAGGAGACTCTGCTTCAACAGAGCTCCTGGAAGGATGAAGGAAAGATTAGATGGAAACAACAACAGGAAAGTGTTCAGTTCTTGTCTCATCAAAAGTAATCTTTGTCAACAAATAAAAAAATCTAACAAGTTTGTATTATATGTTATTAGCAGGCTCCTAGGAGATATTATCAGTTTGGCCTTCCATTTTTAAAAATGTTGAAGAAAAACGCATCTTTGGTATTTGATATGTGAAGAAGGAAACTGGCTTATTTTTATGAATCCCAACAAGCATGAAACTTTGTAAATGATGTTTTTCACTTGTCCAATCATGGACAGTCATGCCATTGCTCAACCTATTTTAAAACTTGACCCTGATGAGGCAATGAAAACCAGGGTGGTAAAAATACAGTTAGAAACTGAGATCAACCCACTTCTTTTAGCCACAGTCATGAGGACTAAAAACTTTAAAGAGTTCAGCTCATGTGTCAAATATTGTCTTTATTTTTATATTTGCTACAAAGAGTATTTGAGGATAAAACAAAAACCTGTCAAGGAGAAAAAAACAGCTACCAAAACAAAGAAAAGCTTTCCCAAAAATATTAAAATCCATTGGAGATAAATCAATATGTGAAATATATCTTATGAAGAGAAAAACATCCATGTCTTTAGCACAATGACTATTTTATATTACTAAAAATAAAGATTTATAAGAGAGCAACTTGACAGTAGTATTAATGGGAAAATGATTTGCAGGATTCTGTACAAATATTGAAAAATCAAAATTTTCCCATGGTCTTACTGTGGGAAAATGGTGGCCTTTTGTCACATGGCCAATGGCACATGGAAAAACATATTCAAGGTCAAGGGCACAGGGATAAATCCCACTTACCAAAAATAAACCATGTGTTACTCTTTAGAAAATTCATGGTTCTGGTCTAAACTCCTTCCCATGGATGTAATTAGCAGCAGAGTCAGACTACTGAGTGTACTTGGAAAATCTACCTATAAATACAACTATAACACTGCAAAAGGTATTCCTGAAGTACAGAGAATGAGAAATTTTTGGCTTCCAGCTCAAGGTTGTATTATGTTGTTGGGAGTGGAAATGCACATCTCACTGTGTGTCTAATCCCTGCTGAGGCTTTCTCTGAATGACCTACAGAGAACTTTGGCAAAAATAGCAATGCAGATTCAGCAACCAACAGCACCATTCTCCCTTCTGCATGCAGTTAATTATTTTACATATCTTTTATGGAGAAAATACCACATCCCAGTTTTTAAGTGAACACTGCAGATTATCCACGGGGCCCAACAGAAGCTGAAGAAAGTCTTTGCTGTGCAGAACCCAGAACAGGTTTGAATTCCTGTAAAAATGCCCTAGCCTTGGATCTCAGATGTGTTTCTTCATAGATTCTGGAAAGGTTCAGTCTAGAACGGTCTACTGTCATTGTAAATTTCTCACTGATACCAGGTTATGAAAACAAATCTGCAATGGTGATTGTGCTGAAGAAGCAGAGACAATTTGGGAAGCAGAATAGAAATCAAGGTGCTCATCTGAGAAGATGAAACAAAAACTATGTGTTATGCTTCACAGCTTAATTTTGTGGATGCTTGTGCACAAGCTGATTATGATTGTGAAAATGGGAAAAGGAAATTCTTCTAATAACAATAATAATAATAATAACAATTCCATCTTGAAAGGGAAGAAAGAAAATTGGGAAGAAATATTTTATTATTAATAATCATTGCAGAGAAAACTCAGTTGAAACAAATGGAAGAATCTGATTTGATTTTGTTGGAGTCAGGATATCACCTAAAGAACCAGGTCCTGAGTAAACAAATTAAACTCTGCTGCTTTGCTCCAGAAGTTGAATAGACTTCAAACTCCACTGCCGTGGTCTGCAGGCACCACAGAATGAAATACAGCAGCATTTTCATAAAGGACAGACACAACTGAAAACCACCTCCAAATATAAACTGGAATTAATGGTATTCAAAGCAGAATTTAACAACATGGCAGGAACACCACAGGAAAAAATGTGAATATTAACAGAGGAACTTTAAACACACAGCCCACTCATGCACTGAAAGGGCCTGGAGTGACTGGTGAAAGATTTTTAAAAATGGGTGAGAGAGGGCACATGAAAGTATTTGAACAGAAAAAATAAGTTCTAAAAAGGAAATTATTCATGTGACCAAGAAGATGACAGGAAAAAGCATTTCCATTTTTATAAGTGGAAATTAGAGAACTTCCATCACCTCCATGGAAATTACCCCAATACAAGTTGAAACTCTGCATGTGCACTGTCAAACTATATGTTGGCCTGAGAATCTGCTTTTCTCCAAGACAATTTCAGATATGGCATCTTACATTGCAGCTATGTGATTGTTTAATCATATTAAGATCTTAATTTGTACTTTTTTTCCTCCACAGTTTTGAAAAATTAACCAAATAATTCTAAAGGAGAAATAGATACATCAGATCCTTCCTACATAGGTCATTGAGACAGAGCCCTTATGGTGAATAAAGCGAACATTGAATAAAACTGAGAGAAAAAAGTCTGTATCCAAACCTAACCAGAAATTTTTTTCATGGCTATTTCTTATTCTTTTCAGGATTGCAAACCTCAAGGAATATACTACAACTTGACTTAAAACCACAAAATACTTTTCAGCTATTTGTAAGGAAAACTTTTAAAAGATACAAGCAAACAATCATTTGGCAGAGAGTTTGGCAGTGGGGATCAGCATTGTGCTGGCAAGTGGTTAAACAAGGTCCTGTCAAGATCTAATCCTCCCCCCTGTCTGATTTTGTGATCTCCTAAGGGTGGAAGACAATTCTTGCTCTTTTTCACAGTGACACACGATGATGGCTCCAGGCATATGAAGTTTGGCTGCCTGAGCTCATCACATAAATCCATTTTAAACCGGTTTATTGAGGATCCATATCAGCCCATTGGTGTTGCAAGATCAAGACTCTTCTATTCTTAGACTCATCCATGCTCCTATTTATTTTTAAGAATGAGGGCTTCTTATGATAGCAGAAGAGACACAATCTGTATTTTTAAGTCTTGTCAACTTTCAAAGCCTGAGAAGCCCCTTCCTGTGTTTATGGTCCATAATGAAAGTTTCTAGCCATCCCTGTCTCCTTCTGGTTGTTTTGGGAGGACACAGAATCCCACCACAAAGTTTTTCTGATGAATGGAAAACTCCAATACTGTTTAAACCAGAACAAAAGTTTGAGAGTGTTTTCTGTCCAGTGGCTTTAGTCCTGAGGTACTAGTTTTATTCTCTTAAATCCAGGATTTTACAGCAGAAAACCTTCCCCTTGCATAGTCCTCAGACATGCTTTTTTAAAGGGTTTACATGTGAGGTTTGTTTTTCCCTGGAAAAGTAAAATAGCATATGTAAAACATCAGATGATACATTCTCATTGGTTTTCTGATTGGAGTTCTGCATTCTGTGAAGTAAAGAGATAGTATGTGGATTGATTTTTTTAGCCCATAGAATTATCTCTCTTTCTGCAATATATTAAGTCTGAAGTATCTTATCCCCCATCCCATTCTTATTTCTTTTTCTTCCCACTGTTTCAATTCATCTGCTATTTCAAAAGCACTCCCTGTTGTATTTGTTACATTAAATATCTGCAAGAAGCACTTACAGAAAAGCATTTGCTACTATTAGAGGGAGAAAAAAAAGGTACTCCATCCCATTTCTATTAGGAGGTTTAAAACAACCTATTTAACTTTTCTATCTTCGGGGCTTTTTTTCCATATTCAGTTTGCCTGACATAACCTTTTCATTAGTGTGTTAGCCACAGCAGCTCAACCTGGAGAGGCACACGAGATTCATGTTCACCCAGTGTCTGAGGGCTCCTATACCCTCCAGGATGGAAATTCACTGTGGTAATTTCAGCCTAATCAATTGGAATACAAGATTGAAGCTACTGCTAATTGACTGAACAAAATTGAAATTTGGCAAATGTCATAATGTCAGTTTATTCATTCAAAAGTTTCTCGTTGACTGAGGAGGGAGGTTGTTGCAGGAGGGTGCCAGAATGAGAGGTTGCTCAGGAGTGGGCAATCAAGGGGTAAAGGCAATGCATTCACTTGGGTCAAGCTGGCTCCTACCCTGATGCAAAGTATGCTGGCTATTTATTTCTCAGAAAAAAACCCCACATTTGTGGTTAAAAGAGTTGCCTGGAAACGTAAAGAAAGTCAGCGATAGTTGGGAGAACAGAATATAAATTTATTACTATGCATTCCTTTTCTGTTCCATTTGTATCTTTTATAGAAAAGTGAAAAGTTTTGTCCTGTGGTAGGAAAGCAATGACTACTCTCTTCAAAGAAAAGGTCTGAGGATCAGAACATTACTTCTTGAAAAGGTTTTACAACTTTTGATTTTGCTAATGACTACTTCAGCATCCACTAAATCTACCTTCATCATCAATCATCATCAAAGAACCCTAGATTTCTCAGATTCTGATGCTCTTGATCAATCGAAATTCTACTGAAAGTCCTCAGGTTTTTTGTGGGTGAGAATTAACTAACAAACAGATATTTAACACCAGCTAAATCCCAGCAAAGCACTCAGAGTCTATTAGGTGGGATATTAACTCTTGCAGTGGCTTTTTAGTGTAGTCAGATGAAAATTTAACCTAAACTTTGCTGTTTAAGACCAACTTATATAATGAATATTTATGTAATGAAAAGGCATTTATGTAATGAAAAGACATTTGTGTAATGAAATACACTGAAATTACCTGGACTAAAACCACTCTACCACCCAAGTTTTTATATCTTATATCTCTGGATTAAATTCATAATTAGTCTCGTTGCAAAAACTTTATGGTGCAAATCTGATAGGGAGAGGCTTTTAATCTGTAGGGATATAGGTCATAAACTTTTCTTATAGTTTATCCAGCTAAAATGCTCATAGAAGATAGAATAACTTCTGAGCACAGGTTATTCTTCAACTCTTTTATCTTCAAAGACCGTGTTTTTCCCAAATATATCAATGGATGTAGTAAGAGGGAATGCTTCTTCCTACCAACTTGGTTTTGTAAATATCCTTACACAACATTGGATATTCTCCAGTGAGAACAAATATGGTATTTTAAGTTATTTGACAGTTTTATATTTACCCAGGAAGGTTTTTCCTGTATGCAGTTTTACTCTGACCACTAACAATGATAGTCCTTATAGATATTATCCTCCTTCTGCTGGACACAGCTGAAACAGGATCAGTGAAGGCTAATTTGGGTGTCTAAATATAATAGAGGTACACTACAATTAATAAACTTATAAAAATCCATTGGGAAACCATTTATCTTGAAAGTTTGCTTTCTAATCTCCCTATGGTACAAGCTTGCTTTTAATCTATACCTACAGAGAAAAAAGTGAAATTCTCTTTTTCTTCGATTAAGCCTCATAAATTCACCCCCCTGTCAATTAGTTCACATGAAACGAACGATGCTGCAGGCATGGCATCCACAGCCTCTATACACCTCTCTGGGATGAGCAATTAACAGGTTCAAATATCCCTGCTAACATTTCTGAAAATATTCCTGGTTTAGGCTGCTATTAGAATAATAGAATCACAGAATTGTTTAGGTGGGGAGAGACCTCTAAATCCATCAAGTCCAATGTTAACCCAACAATACCAAGCCTACCACTACACTGTGTCCCCAAGTGCCACATCTGCATGTCTTTTAAATCCCCCCAGGGATGGTGACTCCACCACTGCCCTGGGAAGTCTGTGCCAGGGTTTGACACCCCTTGCAGTGAAGAGATTTTTCCAAATATCCATTCTAAACTCCCCCTGGTGCAACCTGAGGCTGTTGCCTCTTGTCCTGTCACTCATTTGAGAGAAGAGATCAATTCTTCCCAGCTGCATCCTCTTGTCAGGGAGTTATAAAGAGCCATAAATTCCCCCCTGAGCCTCCTTTTGTCCAGGCTGAGCCCCCCCAGCTCCTTCAGCTTCTCCACATCAGACCTGTGTTCCAGACTCTTCACCAGCTTTGTTGGCAATTAATTTTGCTAAAGATAAGAATTCTGGCTCCATAATAGTGCCACTAAATGCACTTCACCTAAACAAAGTTTTCTTAATGAGAACTGAATTTTAAATGGAATGAGAGAAGTTTATGGGGCATAAACAGCCTTATGGATTTTGTTAGATCAGACTTCACCCTGTCTATGTATTTCAGCCTGCAAATGAAGAACACACATATAATGGGACTGAAACTAGACCTACTGCATATTCAGACCCAAATAACTGCAGATTTCTCATACAGCTAAAGATGTGATGGCCAAACTTTCCTCGGCAGTCAGTGAAACTTAAGCAGGAAATTTATTTGGATCTTGGACCTGAGTACAACCAAATAATTTAAGATTTTTTTAAACAATTTCATACTCTTTTTTCTTTTAACTTCAAACAGGACATTTTTTTCTTTTAACATGCATAATTCTTGTCAAATCTGTCAAGAGAATACACAAAAATAAAGGTCAAGAGAATACACAAAAATAGGGGCAATGCAGCAGCTGATTGAAATGGGGTTGGCAATGCAGCTTCTGGACAGAAAACTGTGTGATGAATTTAATTTTAAGTATAAATAATATTTCCACCATGATAGAACTCAGATTTGCATGGAAAGGAAAGTGGGGGATTCAATTTGTTTATACAAAAAATTTAATTACTTTGTAAGAAAGAAAACAGCCACAAAAATTTAAAAGGTTGAGCTATCCAGTAGAGACTTGGTGCTATAGAAATATTGAGATGAAACATGTCTGACCCATGTCCTACACAGGAAAGAAAGGTGTCATAGGAGGCTGCAGCAAGGTGAAGGAAACAGGACTAGAACCAAACAATGGAATCTGAAGCTTCACATTTTGTGGGAGTGGATGTGAGCAGAGAATAAAGCTTTAGTGAGAGACTTGTCCTGATGGGATTAGTGTAAGACCTGCAGGTAGAACTTGCTGGCCTGCGGTGCACAGGAAGAAAGAGCAGATGACCTAAGGGTTTCTTCTCCTAAAACCAATGAACCAGACCATAAACTCTAGAGGAGCAGAACACATTCTTGTACCATCCTCATGTACATGAAGGAATAGGAACCAGATCTGTGATTTTTGGCCACTTAGAATAGAGATATAAAATTGAGCAAAGTTTTGGCATTTTGTTTTTGGTTTTGATTTTGTGTTTTTTTTTTTTTTTGGTTTGGGGTTTTTTGGTAGATTCTAATGTAAAACAAAGGAATGCATTTTATGGCAGATGGAGAGGAGCATCACACTCTGGATGTCAGTTTGTGGACATCCCTGGGAACCACACATTAGCAGTAGGCTCTATTTTGTAGTTCATTGATGAAAATCCCTTTCTGAGCACTTGCTATGATAGTTCATGTGACAGGATGAGTCTTTTTCTATCACCCACCCCAGTGTACAAAATCACAGTAAAGACAGACATTAATCTCCAGGCAAAACAACACCTAGACTGCAGATAAACACCTTTTATTGGTTTAAAAGTAGATTTACTGACCTATATTTGCCCAGACTACATTTCCTCTGCTAAAAAACATTCTGTTTGTTCCCTGGTAATGTGTCCTCACAACAGCCTTTTGATGATTCTTGTACTGCTGCTTAGTCATATTAGTATTTAATTCTGATCCCTGGCTCTGATAGCAGATGAATAGAAACCCACAGACTGAACACATTTGTTTAGCAATGACTTGAAAAGGGTTTTTATTAGCTGGAATTTTGAAAGTATCCCTTTTGTACAGTATTTTGGGTGTTAACTAGCAACTCTGGGACTGAGAACAGCTGTTGGCTGATTAGCTGCTCTGAATCAAGCACATCTTAGTTGGTGCTTTTTTCCTATGAACTGCCTAATAGTCCTATAGATAGGTGTGTATGTAATTACTATAATTAATATGAGATAACTAATTAGCAGTGCTGTAGGAAGTACACAATCAAATTAATGTTCCTATGGTAATTTGGAAGAGAATGAAGATGTTCAGAGCAGGAAGATCATAATATTTTTCACCCCCAGTAGTGTTCTCCTATCACTTGGGCAAGAGGCTTTTCCCTGGACAGAGCTGGAATTTGGGCTGGGTTTTTATCAGAACAATTATGAAATTACTAATTCAGGGTGGAAATCTGCTCAGGTGTGCAAAATAGATTTTTTAAAATTTTTTTTTATGTGCAGGTTTTGCTTATGAAAGCTTTTTAATTGATTTAGCCTGGCTTTTAGTGCTCACTTCAGAATGATGCTGAAGCATCTGCTGGCAGCTCTCTGCCTGCTTTGGGGTCATGGTAGGTATATTTTCTCACTCTAATATGATCCCAGAATTAGAACCTTGTATCCATGCTGCAAGATGTAAATAAGATTAAAAAGCCTGGGAAAAAAAACCCAAAAAACCAATAGAAAATAAAGAAAAAAATATATATATACCAGGAGAATGAGTGGTCAATATTTTCCCATTAAACATTTTTTTCTTCCATCATGCTGAGCTGTTGTTCTCAGGGACAGAAGTAGAGCAGCAACTAGGAGATATAATTTTGTAAGTCCACCCAATAATATAGAAGTGAAGGCCAGGGCAATGAAAAATAGTTCCCATAATCCTAAAAGGTTAGCTCTGGCAGAGTGAGATTAGTGTTAGATTGACCTTAAGTAAAACATTTCTGCCTGGCTGGTAAACTAAGACATTTTATTTTGATCTTATTTTGATCTTATCGTTGTTTTGAAGCATTCCCATAATCTTTTCCAAATCACAGTGAATTGGGGTAAGATTACTGAAGTTCCTTCAGGGGAAGTAAAACAATCTAGGTTTTGAAGGAAAATCTTCACAGACATGAAATAGCTTTTTTTTATTGTTGTTGTTGTTGTTTTTGGTTTTTTTGTGGTTTGCTGGGGTTTTTTTCTTCAGAAAGGCAAGATAAAAACACATCAGATTCTTCAGTTCATTTCATTACAGTGAAGAACAATAATTTGCATCCTTCTTTTACAACAGTGCTTTTATACAAGTTCAAGAACAGACTTTGGAAAGTTTATGAGAACCTTATACCTTCCCATTTGTTCAATAACAAAAAGAAGACAGACATAATAATTTCCAAGTGGGAACAACACCAGATACAGCATTGAGGGTTGGATATTAATTATTGATACAATATTGATGGTTTGGTATCAATCATTGATACAACATTGATGGTTTGATATCCATGCCCCCTCAGTGCAGTCAGCTCCATCTTGTTCTGGTTTTGCTTTAAAACACGAGTGACACCAAATTTTCCGGGTTCAGTCTCTGTTTTCCATCATCCTCATCAACGCTGTGTACATCAGAGAATGTCACTGGGACCTGGATGTCACCTCCCACCACATCACATCTGTCAGACCGTGTCCAAGATATCCAGTCAAGAATCTAAGAGATGATCTTGGATGCATTTACCAAAATTTAAAGAAAACTTTAGTAGTTCCTCTGAAGCTTATACAATTATCTTGATTTTTTTTTTTCCCTGTAAAGCCTAAGGACATGAATGAAATATCAAAACCTAGCTCCATCCTATGTGTAAATATAGTTTCATAATTGACATTTTCCCCTACAAATCATTACTTTTTATTTGACTATGGAATTTTGCATTAAAAAATCTATTTCCCTCATTCTCACATATTTGAAACTTCCAAACATTTATTTCTCTTGATAAATATGCTACATGAAGACTGGGATTAAAAGCAAAAAATAACATTGCTGTAACACACTATTCAAACTGAAATGAGATGGAGAAATTGCTGGCCTTTAGCATCCAGCCAGCTCAGAGGCTGAATAGGAGAGGAGGGTGAAATGCTTCCCAAAACCAAAGCTGAGGTTGTAGGACAGAAATTGTTCAACATAATAATAATTATGTCTTCATATTTCCTTCCAGATCATGTAGCAAAAACGTGTATATCAAGGGAACGAAATCAGAAAAGAGTAAAGATGGAAATAGAGAAAAGATAAAATAGTTCACTAATGGTAAACTGCCCCATCATGAGACCATGAAAAAAATGCTCTCTTTATTTCAGTGCTGATTTGGGGTCACATTCCATAAAACAAGGGGAGGGAAGCCTACAGCTGTCAATTGCCTTTTTTTTTTTAATTTTAAGGAAGTTCTCTATCACCATCTACTGGAAGGAAAGTCTCATTGCCCTGGAAAAATGTAAGCAAAATCAATATATTGGCTATTTTGAGGATACAGTGAGTTTCTGAACATTCCACTCTCTGAAGTAGATCTTGTCATCACGAATTTTCTTTAAAATAGTGCTACTATTCTGTTACCACCAGAAATTTTTCAAAAATTCAAAATTTTTCATTCTTATTCACAATGTATTATTATACATAAAATTATATACACAATATATTAAAATAATATAAAATTTATTATAGTTTTAATATTCGTCTATAAAATAATAATCACTAAATTATTTATACCACTTCTTTTAATGCAACCAAAATTAATTCTATACAGAACTTTGTAACTCCAGTATACAGAACTTTACTTAATTGTCAGAGAAAAAAAATCTGTCTGCTCTCATTCAAACTTGGTTAATTATTCATCTTCCTGAACAGATGATGCTCCCAGAGTGGATGAGTATTTTGGAAAACCCAAGCCAAGAGAAATTCTAAAAATTTTGCTCTAACTGTTGAGAAAGGCAAGATAACATTATTTTTCTGAAATAAGTGTTGCTTCAAAACATGACTAAAAATGTTTCAAAGGCATAAAAAGTAATTTGTGCTCTGTGACCCCAAGGAATAGAAAAAGAAACAAGCGAGGTCTAACTGACATAGCAGGAAAAAGTTTCTGATGAGAAGTTAACCACAATAGGTTGTTGACAACTGCTATGAAATCTCCCTCACAGGGGGCTTTTAGATCATGTCAAACAATTCTCTGTAAAGAACTAGAGCGCTGTTGTTGATGCTGGCAATATCTCAGATTATTTCCAGTCCTTCTGGGATATTACCCATATTGAAATCTGTCATGTCTAAAGGAACTGGTCATATCAAAGTCTCAAGGCACCACTCATCTCATAAACTGACTTCCCAAATTAAAATACAACCATTAAATTCAATATTTATGTCTGTCAAAGTCAGCATTGTCGTGGGAATACTGCAACCACCTGCACCCCAGGAATAGATGGAAATCACAGGTGTTATTTAGAGACAGAAGATTGCTTTGTGTAAGACAAGGAATGGAAAATAAAGTTTAAATTACTCCAGCCCTAGATGACACAAAGGCAACTGGATCTATCCTGAGAGAAGAAGAGCTTCTACCCCTCTAATTCAGGAGAAAAATCTAGAACCCTGTGTTTCTTAATTACAGAATACCATAAAATATTAAATAGGCTATATAAGGGGTGGGATAGTTGCAACTGCAGGGTGACGGTAGAAGGGGCTGGATATTTTTTCTCTAGAAAAAGAAGTTAAATCTGTACACTAAAAGTTGTTTCAGTACCACAACAGATCTTTGCCACATAGTCAACCATTTTTGTGGCTGAAGTTATGTGAAAAATCTGACACAAAGTGATGGAGTTTCAAATGTCCCAAAACTTATTTTTCAATAAGAAATAGCAATAGTAAAATCAAACAAGCAAGCCCCACCAAAACCCAAACCACATACAAGACACAACTCCTCCTGTGTTTAGGGACTCTTCCATGTTTACAAGTTTATTTTTAATTCATTGCCTAAAGAGCACTTCAGGATGAAAGTATTTTAGTTATTGACTGAAGTTTATTGCTCTAAAAACATTCATCTATGCCAAAAGCGTTGCTGGAGGACTTTAAAACTGTGCAAATCAACTGGCAGAGAAAAGGTCAAGTAAAGAGTAATACAACAGTAGTACATCAACAGCTTGTATTCGACATCAAAACAAACTGCTGTCTTCTTTATATGGAATATATTTCTTTTAGAGATGAGGTGACCGATACATTTAAGGAAGTTATTTTAAAAAAAATTCTATTTAAAATTTTAGAAGCAGAAATGCTAACTGCTGTGTGACTTCTTCAAAGTCTTCTCCCTCAAGGTAACATAAAAATCCCTACAGATGATAATCAAAGAACTCTGTTCCTCACAGTGATTGTTTTTGTGTCTTTTAGGAACATTATCACTGTCTAAATTTAAGCACCTAATTGAAATGCTGTCCAAATAGTTTTGGTTGAGATAGAGGTAATTTTGTTCCTAGTAGCTGGTTTTGGATTTAGTATGGGAATAATGTTGGTACCAGACTGATGCTTTAGTTATTGCTAAGCAGTGCTTACCCTGAATCAGGGATTTTGCCTGAATGCAGCTGCTCAGTAGCACATGTGGAGGGTGTTTGAGAGTGCTGCCTCCAGCTCCTGCTCCAGGAAGGTTCCTGAATGCAAAGAGCCTCTGGCATCTGCCAGGTTGCAGTTCCGAATTCCATAGGTTGTCTGATATGTTTGTATTTCAAGAGCTCAGGGCCTTGGTCTCTACACATAGGAGTACCCACAATGGGGTAAACTGAGTCATTCCCTAGGCACCTCTGAGAGTATTGATCAAATCTCCATCACCCAGAGTGGACACTGGACCCCCAGTAAACATCCATACACAGATTCTAAAAGCAGCTGTCTAAAGAACTTGATTCAGTTGTGTACACAACAGCCAGGTGAAATGTTCCAGGGTGTTTTACCTGGTGCTGGTGAATTGGTGAGCACCAGTGTCTCAAAGGTCTGTTATCACTTTGGTCACATTTCTATGGATGCTCTCACTGTGGTTTCTCAGCTGGCACTTAGACACAATCCTGTAATTTGGACTGAAATTCCACTGTAGTTGACCTCAAAGTTAATTCATATATGTCAACAGCCTCTGTGCCTGTTTGGCTCAACTCTAAAGGTCAAATCTGAGCAGTTTCAATGGCCAATACCTCCCAAAAATCCTGAACACCTTAAATAATCTCCTTAAACTGATTATACTGTTGAGAGATTTATTTTCCCCCTTGCAGCAGAGTGGAAAGGATCCCAGGAACATATTTCTTTACTGGCTGAGACAATAGGTATTTCTCCAATATCTCATGTGCTACCCTGAATTCTACAGAAAACCTCAATTTGCCTCCTGTGAAGGATCTATTTAACTTTTTCCTGGTAATTTAATGGGAATTAAACCCTCTCCACCCCTCTCCTTTTCTTCCACATGCATACAAGCATTTGTTGGGATCCCACTCCAAAAATGTGGTATTTATCACATACTTGGGTGTCGTGGGATTTTCTAGTGGGCATCTACATGAAAACTGATCTCTCACAGGTTTGTGTCCTGGATGATACTCATTTACACCTAAGTTATTTCAAATGGTGGTAGAACTTGTGCTCAGGCAACTGGGTCAAATTCACACCTTTATTTTGTGCTTGTACCTACCAACACCATTAAGAGTAAGTATTTAAGTGCTACAGAACCTTTCTGAATTCCTTATGTGCAGACAGAAAGATGAAAATAAGGTAAAGATCCTGGACACAAAATGTGCACTGTGATTATGGGAAGAAAAATTTACAATTCATTTTTTTTTTCCAAAATTTCATCCACAAAGGCGTATAGATCTCATGTGGGAAAAAAACATGTTGATTTAATCACTTGCAAAGGGGAATGATAACAACACCTTCCTTTACCTGTAAATTTGTTCACAAGGGGAAAAACTAAATAATTTGTAACTAGATGAAAGTAGAAAAAAAGTTGAGCACTTGATTATATGTCCTTCTTGAGTTTCCTAAATACGTCCTGAGGATTGTGTATTTTATGTAAGACATGGTTTCTGATGACTGCTACATATTATCATATTAAAAATTTCTGTTTGATTTATTGTTCTAAACAATCCATAAGCTTTCCTCTGTGAATGGTACTGATATATAACAGTACAAACCACCTTGGTGACTAACAAAGATTTATACGACCAAGTTTTGGGCATCTAATATATAAAACCACACTGAGGATCATTGTGTTGTCTGTGTCTGCAGGAAAGCAGTAGGGGATTTTCTGAGTTCAGGGGATTTCTGCTTTATGATGCCATTTTTCCCATTTTCTTTGAATTAGCAGAGGCCATATAACACTTTGGTTGACTCACAAGCTCTTGCCTGTAATGGATCACTATCTGTTGCTCATCTATCTTCTGCTTTTCCTTGGCTGGCTGGCCCAATAAGGTGAGTGGAATAGTTGAAGAATATTCCTGGTACAAAGCCTTGCTTTAAAATAGAAATATTCCCTTTGAGGTGAACTAAACCCATGCAGAAATGCTTTGGTGGGCTGAGGAGATGGATGATGGATACCTGGGTTCATTAGCAAATACCTTTGTTTGCATGTGAATGCAGCTGTTTCCCATAATATTCTCCAATTATTTCTTTGCATGAGCAACAGTGCACAGAGGAATGAAAACCACAAAGCACCTGTGTGAAATCTGAATGCAATTTTGCCAGAAATGTTTTCTCTAGTATTTACCCAATTCTGCCCTGAATGAACAAACACCAATCAAATCCTGTTGGGAGGTTGTTGGTTGAGGGGGGCGTTTATTTTTTCCATGAGTTTAAATATCAATTTAAAGGAAGAAGGGATAACATTTTTTAGATTTTTTTTTTGTGTTGCTTTTGGTTTTCATTTGTTTATTTATATTCATGCATTGAAATCATGTTTTATGGCTCAGAGTACTGGAGCCTGGGAGAATTTTCTGGGAAAATATCGCTTTATGATCCACCATCCTGGCTACACTCATGACACAAGGTGTGGTACCGTGTGGGTGTTGCAAACAGCCCAGCCAACCCCTCTGTGTAAGGAGTGGCTGCTCTCTACCTTTGGCCGCAGCTGGAGACAGGATGGTTGGCTGGCAGGATCTCTGCTCTGACACATTCTTACTGTCATTATGCCCAGGCATTTATTTTTCTCCACCAGTTAGCAAAACGAAAATAAAAATCTGCCTTGCATCCAAACTCTTTTGTTATTATTTAACTTTGAAGTGTCTCTCCATTAAACACCAAGAAACATTTTCAAATTTTCTCACTTTCTTACCTAACATTGGGAAATCAAATTTTTCTTAATTACAGGTTGCGTGTCAAGAGTCTGGAGACTAGGAGAACCATCACAAACCTTCCCAGGCTGCTGGTTTAAATATCCCTTGCTTTTCCAACAATTGCAAAATACTCTGGGGACCTGGTTCATTGCATTTCTGTTGGGTTTTGCTGGCAACTTGAGGAGCCCTCATGAAAATAAAAATTCCCCATAGTAGGAATTTATTTCTTAGGAATTATGTGAAATTCACTGGGTTATGAACAACTGTCCTTATCTGGAGAGCATGTACTTGGTGGGCTTGGTGAATCCAAAAACAAAGTTCATTTTGCCACCATTTTTGTATCCTTTGGTGAAACTCTACCTGGAAGTTACAAAAAATTTAAACTTTAAGCATCAACCACAGAGTAAAGAAGAAAAAAGGGATAAATCTCAGGCTTATAACTTAACATTTTACATTTTTTCCACTAAATTTGATAGTATGTGGTTAGCTCATATGGACTTCTCCCCTACATCACCAGAATGTGCCTTATAGAGGCTTCTCCAGGCTCCATGGTTTTATCATCATTATGTGTTTACAAGGAGGTAGTGATGCCTTGTGAAGGCTGACCTAGAACACAGAGTAGATGGAGTTAAAGAATAAAGTAAGGATTTATTAATGGATTCACCTTGGGCAGCACAAGAGCCCAGCCAGGGCTGCACCCAAGATGAACCAAAATGGCCCCAAAATGCACGAGCGCTCCCGGGGTCTCTCCCTTGGATCAGTTCTGCTCCATTTGCATCTTGCAGTTCCTTGTCCCATTCCAGCTTTAGCCCCTGCAGTCCCACCCTGCTTGTTTTTCTCTCTCCAGGCCACGGGGTTTGTGCTCCTGGGCTGAGATTTGGGTCATTTGTCCTTGGTCCCCAGCTGGAGCAGGAATTGTTTTGTCTCCCTGCTCTGTGCACAGAGCTCACCATCCCATAATATGAAGCCCAGACCCACACACTAAAGCAGCACAGAATCTGAAAAATATAGAAGCTAAAACCTGAGGCACCAGTAGGAGGTATTAAATCTGGAGGAAATTTAGCAATTGAGAAATTTTAGCAGTCAGGGGATGATTATGGCCAGCAGGTGCCACTGCTACTCCACACCATCAGTGAATTGCTGCCTGTACTAGGCTACATAACTTATGTCTGAAATACAAGGTGTAGAGATAAGTACTGAATAGGCTGAGAGCTACATTTTTAGTGATGCTTTTTAATAACTGTTGCATTTTTGTAGCCTATATATTCAATACAGTGGTTCTTTCAGTTGCATAGTTCTGGTTTTTTTGCTCAATGTGATTTTTCACATACTTTCAGGGGGAAAGTGTATATTAGATCTGCTTGTTAGGCAGTAAAATAAAGAAAAGAAAAGAAAAAAGCAGAAGTTTTAGAATCAGTTCTATTGAGAATCACAGAGACTGACTATATGCTGTGTTTCATAAAGTTAGCAGAAATGCAGCCACAAGTTGCAGTAAAACCGTCGAAAGCAACTACAGAGGAAAAAATGTTAGAACCCCTGGATTTCTGCTGTGGTTGCATGTATATGAAAACATGTCTATGTGTACAGTTTTATAGATATATTTTTATTTGTATATTCACACTCCACCTTTAGCCTGTGGTGTTCCTGGCACAGGGTTGGAATAGGATGATGTTTAAAGTTGTTTCCAACCCAAAACATTCTGTGATTCTATGATTCTATGATTCTATATGATTTTATGAGATGAGGTACTTATTGGTAATTTAATATACATATGGAACGATCTGCTTTCTGAATTCTGTAGATCTACTGAATTCCTCACTAAAGCAGTCTGTTCCCCCTGTTTTCTTTTCCCACAAGATGTCAGTGTTTCCTACCGTTTGTGACATGGTAAGTTTGCTGGCAATGATTATCCACGGTATCTTAAGAGGAATTCAGTTAATTAAAAATGAGACGTTGTCGAACATGCAACTCAAAGCATTCCATAATTAAAGAGTTTGCTTTAATTGCAGGGAAATGGAGCCATTGACTCGACTTTTATAGAGAAAACTTTAAAGATTAACACACTAAAGCCCAAATTTTATCCTCTTACTTTCTCTGATTGGACATAAGATACAAGAGAAAAAGGATTCTACAAATGGTGGAAAATGAGAGTGCTGCATGGAAAGTTTCTGAGATTCCTACACAAGAGGAAACAAAATATTATGTGTATATGTGTATAGGCTTGTTTAAACACTACTAACTATGACAGCAAGCACTTCTTTAAATGCAGTAGATAAATAATGGTAATTTTCCTTGTGCCCACAGGATGTCAGAGCACACTTTAGAATACAGTTGTGCAAAATTTAGAATGACAAATTCATTCTTTGTCATCAGGTTTAAAATATTTATAAATGCATGCTTTGACCAAAACCAGTGAAAACAAGCAGAGTGCCTGGTGCTCAATGTAATAAACATGTTGGGATCCAGATTTGCAATCTAAGCAGGCATATTGACTTCATTTTTCTACATGGAAGAACAGATTTTTCCTTAATTCAGTTTCCCATTCCTTCAGTGAGTTTTCACCCCTGGAAACACCGACTTCAGTAGAGTTCATGGCTCTCTGTCAGGTATCCAAGGGGCAGCACTGTGTTACTTTCATTATCTGGATAGTTGCAGTGAGATCTTTAACACCAAAATATTGCAGATCAAACAATTCTATAACCATCTGCCTTTTAGCCTGGAGTAAGTGACTGCACAATCAATAGTCCTGCCTTTCTGGGTCTAATCACAGCCATTCTTTTGTAATGATAAAATCAAAAATGCGATTTTTGAAGACAAAGGTTCATTGATTTCTTATTGGATCTCATTATTGAATATCATATCTGGATTTGTCAGACTGAGAGGCACATTGTACATTCACCACCCAGCTAACTTTAAGAGGGATCTGTGATCCATCACATGTGGGCAAGCCAATATCTCTTGGAATAATCCTTCCCTCCTTACACCAGCAGACACGACCTCAGACATTGCTGCAGGCAGTGAAAGCTTTGTTTTCCTTAAGGCTACAAAATCCAAATTGTGATGAGAACATGGCAGGTACTTGTAGCAATTAATCCACTGGAGGACATGAGCTCTGTTTTGTTTGCAAGTTATCTGTGCTCAAGGCTTGTTTGGAGGGTCTGTTTGTTCTTTCAGATGGTTTGAACCTTTCATTTCAATACAGGGATTATTTGGCAGCCTTTGACTATCATTGAACAGCTGGCAATTGGTAATTTGCTATGCAGGTAGCAGGTTCACCAATTTGAGATTTTATCATTTATTTGATGGTATTAATGCATTTCTTCAAGCTGATTCTGATGAGGAGCCCAGACTCAGGTGAAAATTCTGAATGTCAGCTGAAAAATAGAAATAAAACTCCTTTTGTTTTGAGGAAATACAGGACTTTACCAATCTTTTTTCTAAAACTGACTCCTCCAAATGTCAAAAGGGATGGTACCTCAGGGAGGTAACTCAGGCCATTCTACTGTGGTACCTATCTACAGTGCTGTGTATTAGTGCAATCATTTTCCCTGGTAAATCTAAAGGAAATTCTATTTACCTAATTTCCTAATGCTAACTCCTAACTGCTAAGGTGAAATAATTCCCAAAATAAATACAAATGTGGATTTTGTATTTGTTTTATTTAAAAAAATGAGAGAAGGCATGGCATATTTCTACAATGTTGCGCTGAAAGACCAATGTTTTAATAAAATACATCTCTTTTTGGTTATTTTCTCATTTTATTCAGTGAGCCAAGAGCCCTAATTTTCCTCTAAGCAATTCCAGGGAAAGAATAACAGCCTGGAGAAGCACCTAGATAAACACTGATGAGCTACATATAAACATGGGACTCTGTCTCTCCTTTAAAATGCCTTTCAATGCATTGTTTACCAGTGCGCTTATAGTCCACACCACCCTCTGATTTACAGCCTGCAGTGTTTGCTTCCTTACAGCAGCTTCTCTGGAAGGTTCATCAAAGCTGAGGGTTGAAGAAAGGAGTTTTGAAATATGGTTGTAAATACAAGAGACCCAATACCTGTAAGTGCAGAGCAGAATTTCACTACCCACGACAGACATAGTTTGCAACAGGGTACTCAGATATCCTGGCACTCCACAGCAGAGACTGAAGATGACTTTGATTTAAATGACTGCTGAAATATTCAATAACATTTTCTTGAACAAAACCACAGCTGATTTTAACCGTGTTGCTCTTGAAAAAAAAGTCAGAATGTGGTTTATAATTCTTTGCCTTACATTTCTCATTCACTTGCTAGTTCCTTTTAGGAATCTATTTTATATCTGACTCATGGGGGACCTGAAAAATGAATGATATCTCCTGTCTCAAAAGTCCTAATCTCAGTGGAACTATAGCTGTTTTCTTTACCTGGATATGTGGCGTAAAGTACTTAAGGAAAGAAAAAAGATGTTCCAGCCCTTCATTCAGGGCAGTTATCCCAAAGCTGTAACTTCTGTCCCTGTTTCCATTGTGACTCTTTGGTGCTCGACTCTCTGTAAGCAAAATGCAATTTTGAGAAGAAAAAAAAATTGTAGGAATAAACACCCCAAAATTTCTGAGATGATCAGATACAATGATAATTTATATAATTGCTCCCTCCCTTACCATTGGCAGGAAAGCCCAGAGCTGTGATCTTCTAGTTCTCATCTGGCACATCTCTCATACTTCTCTTTTATAATTCAAAAGAGACCTTTAGGTTTACAATTATTTAAGCTAGTCATCAGGCAAGGCATCATGAAATTCAAGGAATAGAATGCTCAAACTGAAGCAGTTGATCCTATTCTTGTTGAGGCCAGTGACTTTTTGTTATTAATGAAACAGGGGACCAGCATCAAGTCGTCCCCCCCGCTTCCATTTTGCCCCTTCAAAGCTGGAGATAAAATGGAACTAAATTCCCCTCACACACTCCTTTTCTCTTTGCTCACCTCCCAGTGATATCGAACATTCCCTAAAGAATGAGTAAACAACTAATTTGGGTTGAGCAAAGCAGGAGCTTTAGAGGTGATCAAAGTCACGGTTTGGTTTTTTTAATTCACCGTTTCTTTGTGACAACACATTATGTCAGCCCTGCTAGCTCATTTGTCTGCTGCAGTTCTACTTTATCAGCCTGGAGTAAAAAGAATTGATAAGTCTGGTTAGATAAAGTAAATGGAAACTCAGGACTCATTCCAATTTGCCGTACTTCGATATATTTCACAAACCTGAGAGTGCTGTGTGCCACACTAGTTGGTATTTGTATATAAATATTGCACATTAGAAGATCTCTTAAAATAATATTTATGTTTGTTTCTCCCCTTCCTGCCTCCCCTGGTTGTGTGCTTATTGGGATTCTGATTGGAAGACAAATGTCAGGCTTTCTCACTGCATTCTTTTTCAGCCCAGGCTGCTGCTCCCAACATGAATCCATCTTCATTGGGAGCTTGCTAGGCTGATAAAGCAGAAGGAGATATTTTTCCAGGAGCACTGGATACTAATGCAGCTGAAGCTTATAACTGCAATAAGTTATTCTATGCTGTGCAAGATGAGTTCCTAAAGATATTTGATCATTGCCACCAGCCAAATCTGTCTTTGTTGTGATTTTGTTGGCTAGAAATGCATTGTGGATGCCTTCTAAATCAGGTCTTATTTATTAAAGTGTTTGCAGGATGGTCTAGTGTGAGGCTCCAGAATCAACAACAAAGTTAATTAAGCCTACTTTGCTTCTAGGTGATTTAAATCCATATTTTTCCACTCTCTGCATATGTCAAATTTTAGGCAAAAAAAAAGCTTTGAAATGAAATGTCAGGAAATGTAGTTTTTAATATTGATATCAGAGAAGTTAGATTTTTTAAAAGGAGAGAATTACTTTAGAAAATATGACAGCATATAATGTGCAAATTCAGAGGGGATTTTTTGGTTGGTTGCTTGGTTGGTTTTTTGGGGATTTTTGTTTGGGTTTTTTTTTTTTCCTTTGGGTATTTTTTTTTCAGCTGATCTGGGTTTACAAATAATTTCCTGTACTCCAGGCAGAAAGGTTGCTCTCCCACCAGTTTACCTTTTGCTGAGGAAGAGCTTGAATTCAGAAACTCTGGGCAAGTTAAGAATCTTTGGCAAAAGAGAAACCCTCATTTAGCACCTAACAGTGCATCAGCTGCTCTTTCTTCAATTTATATCTTGCCTAAATAAGAGCATTTTCTGCAAAGTCTGAAATTGTAACCATGTATTTAACTGTGTAGGAGGCAGTGTGGAGGAACAGGAATCCAAAATATTGACCATTAATATGAAATAGCTCAGGTATCAGGAAAAAGTGTGAGGGTGTTGAGGCACTGGAATAGATTGCCCAGGGAAGTCTTGGATGCCCCATTCCTGGAAATGTTTGAGATCAGGTTGAATGGAGCTTGGGGCAACCTGGGATAGTGGAAGGTGTCCCTGCCCATGGCAGAGGGTTGGAGAGGGGTGATATTTAAGGTTCCTTCCAACCCAAACCATTCTGTGATTCTGTGAAACAGCTTTGGGAGTGTTTCTGTTATGATACACAAATATGCCCCAAGGCAAAGTGGAAGAATTATTTGTGTTTGCAGTTTATCCACTCCGAGACAAATTCTACTTCCTGATTACACCTGAGGAACTTTTTTAAACTCACTGGAACTGTAAACACAGAGCCAAGAAGAAGCCTGGAAAGAAGAATAATTTCAAACACAAAATGCCAGGTTATTGTTTTACACCAGAGTCTTGAGTGAAAACAAGAACTGCGTCTGCCTTGTTCTTTGAGGATCCTGATCTGATTCAGGGTCTGAGAATGCATCCTGGGATGTGCTCTGAAAGGCAGAGAGGTAGAGACCAAGTCTATGACTCCTCCAGAAATATGGGGGTTGGGGTTTCAGGTGAAATCTCAGAAGCTTAGCAAAAATACCATAACCATCAGAACAGGGACAGGTCCCCTGTTGACATTTTTGATCCCCTTGGATCACTGAGAGGGTTTTTGTTATCTCTGACTTTTTGAAATTGTGAGAATGACTAATATTTTTTCAAAAAGCCAACATAAAATAAAATCAAAATCGTTATGTTGGTTGAAATTCTAGTAAATTTCAGAACAAAAGCATTGCAAGTTCTGAGATGCTGGTTTTGGTGCTTTTAGGGGCATTTTTTGTGGTGGGAGTTTGGACAAAACAAACCAATACAAATTTAAAAAAGAATTAATGTAAAAGATTCAGTGGTGTAAAATTAATTTTGTTATATAGAAAAAAAAAATTTAAAATTAGCCAGTCCTGCAAACATCCCCATATAACAGACAGGAAAACTGAAGTACATAAGCTGCCCACAGTACTATATCAGAGTGATTTTTCAGCTCCACTAGAGAGACCAAATAACAGGACTTTGAGAGATATAACCCTTTTATAAAGTCTAAATTGTCTAGCAAAAAGACATCAGATTTTTCAGTTTGTTTAATATTGACTGTTTGATTTTTACAGAGCCACAGGAAAACGTTACTTGCAAGACTTTTATATGCTTTTCAATTTTCTTTTCTTTTATTGAAAAAACTAGGAATTTATTTCAATTTTTTGGGGACACACACCAAAAAAATCTATGTCTCTTCTAAAGAGAGAAAAAAGGAAAAGAAAACTTTAAGACAGATTACAGACTTCTGAGTTGGTGGAAGAGGGCTCAGTGGGCAGCTGGGCAAAGAGGCTCCCACAGGACTCAGTTTAACACCTTTCTGTAATATTTTCATGTCTTTCTCATTGTCCTGGTTTTATCCTAGGCCATGTTTCCCTTACATTTGTGCAAAGAAAACACAGAACAGAAGATAGCTCAGCCCTCTGCATACTGGTTTCACAACAGGGGAATCTTCAAACTTATTCACCATTCCACTAATTACCTGAGTTGATCATCTCCTCAATCTGATTCAGTCTCCACAGCTGTGAGTGATGAAAACACAATAAAAGCTTGCTAATAATTATGCTTTTATTTTTCTCATGGTCAGTATGAACTAACCTATGCACAGCCTTGGAAAATACAGATCAACATTTCTCTATGTAATAGTCAAGAGAATTTCACCAGCAAACTCTTTTTACTTGAGAGTATCCATGGGGAAATTAAAAAATTTCAGGAGTACTTCCAGTATTGATGCAGGGACTTGTGCCAAAATTATTGAACACCCATTGTAATTCCCATTGGAATTTTCCAACCAAATTCTGCAAGGATTTTACAGCTTCTTCATAATTTGCTAAGAGCCTTTAGGGACACTCTTGATTTCTTTTTTTTAAAGGCTGTTAAGCAAGAGAAGAAAGGTAGAAAAAGCAATCTGATACTTCATTTATCCAGACATTTATCCCCAATTGAACAAATGCCTGGCACACCTGCTCAAGGTGGGAGCTGCTGTGCTGTGAGCACAGGCTCATGAGGGTCTGGGTGGCAAGTCAAAAGAAGTGGACAGGTACTGCAAGATCAAGGATTTTCATCTCCGTCTGAGATTTAATATAACAATAATGATAAAAATAGAATAGAGCTGAATTTACCTCATCTTACCTGAGCTTTTATTTTTATATAAAGAGAGTCATGCTTAGAAAATGAAGTAGAAAACTCACTCAGATGAGGCAGGGTATTGCTCTGTTTTTAAGGGGTTTTGTCTTTTTCTTGGTGGTTGGAATGGATGAAGTGGATAATGGAAGTTACCTGCAACATTCCCAGTTTCAGCAATCAGTGTGTCTAAGAGATAAATGATTTGAGGAACAGTATGGATTTTAATAGTTTTGTGGACTGCAGCTGTTGAATTTGCCATATTTTTTTTCTCCAGCTCTCCTTATGTGGAACCTCATATGGAGTCTCTCTTACACGCTGCCAGCTTCCATAAAACCTTGAGCCTTGACACACTTGAAAGTTTTACCTATTGAATTTGGCTGACTCTTTTAAGGCTAGAGGTTTTTGGAAGAAAAATGTGAGGATGAATGGAAAGAGAGACAGGTGTCTGATCAAATATCTCACTTTAGGAACACAAGAAAAATAACGAGGGATTAATTTGGTTTTATCTGCATGTCTCTACACAAAGTTTATTCTTTCAGTGTGAAGAAGTCTTTGCTACATGAGAAGCTCCTCAAGTTCTCCCGATGCCAACAAGGCTGATTCTGCTCCATTTCACTGGCAGGTGGGAGAGCAATTCTGCACGTCCTTGGAGATGCCTCCTCACTCATTTCTGCATGAGAAGAGAACTTCCTCTCTCTCACTGACGAGCTGAAGGAGCTGTGCTTCCCTGTGGCCACTCTATCATGGAGCCAAGCCTCCCTGTCCCTAACCCAGCACATTCTGTGCATCTTCCTTCACTGCTTTTTGCCAGTACTTTGCCTTAGCAATAGGTTAATCACAGAATGAACTAGGCTAGAAAAGACCTTTGAGATCATCAAGTCCAACCTGTGACCTAACAGCATCTCATCAACTAAACCATGGCACAGAGTGCCATGTCCAGTCTGTTTTTAAACATGTCCAGGGTTTAAAAAGATGGTGCTTAAAAAGGTGGTGACTTCACCACATCCCTGGGCAGGAGATTCCAGCGCCCACTCACTCTTTCAGTGAAGAATTTTTAATGTTGCTGCTTAAGGAAAACAGAAATTTTTCCCACTCCCTAGGAAGCATTTAGTGTGAAATTCAGTCAGGGATACTAAAATATTTTGAGGCATATACGCTATCAGATGTGAATATTGTCCTTAACATTTTGTTTTCCATGGTTCCTGCAAGTCTCACTGACAAAACTGAATGTTCTGGCTCCTGACAGATGACCAGCAATTTTGGGGCCACCCAGCCTGATTCTTGTCTAGCCTTTTGATTAATTTTCCTGATAACCACCACACTCTGTGGATGTGTAATCCTTGGTGTTTCAGGAGCAGCTTAAGTTTGGTTGAAAGGTCATATGTTGGAAAATTGCCCTCTCCACTCAGTACTTCGAAAAACGAAATCAGATGAGAAGATCTAACAGAATCAGATCACACCAAATTAAACTGGCACAATCTGTTAATCTTCCTTTGGGTTCTTCCAGCCTCCTGGTAAACAATAGCCAACACTACACTTCTAGGCAAATAAGGTATCTTTATTAAGTCAGGAATGCATGAGAACATAAAACTGGCATTTTGGTAATTTATTATCATCTTGGGAAACAGGAGGGAGAATCCTCAGCCTCAAAACTATTCACCAGCATCAGTTAACAGGAAAAAAACCCCAACCCCCTGTGTTTGGACACAAATGTTTTTGAGATGCCTGCAGAGATGAGAGGGGACTCAGCCAGAAAGGGCTGTGAAGATCTGAACCAGAGCAAGGGAGAGGCCATGGAAAATGTATCAGGCAGAGCATCCAGGCAAGCACACTGTCCACATCCCCTTCAGCCCTTGGTGTTGCAACTTCCATTCTGCACCACAAGCTCATCACCCCAGTGAGACTGGAACCAGTTGCACAGGTCTGTGTGCCCTCTCTCCCACATGTGCAAGAGAGAGTCCAATGCCATGATCTCAGTGGTCAGTTGTGCTGGATTTGTTGTTTTTCTGAGAAAGAAGGAAGAAATGCAGATAAAGTCTGGTCTGAAAATATAAAATTTTGTTCTTGAAGAGGTGCTTGGTACTCAGTAAATATCTGGTTTATTTTTTAAAAAAATATAATTAATTTGATACCTGAGCTAAAATAAAGAAAACCTGTCATATTTCAACCTAAGAATAACATATAGCTATATATTATAAATTATATATGTTATGTATTATTCATATAACATGTGCATTATATATATATACACAATTTATTATCTTTAGCTTGATTATATTATTAAATGCAAATGAAAAAATCTCTTTTCAGCTCTGCTCTTTAAAATATCAAAAATTGAGTTTAATTTCCAAATGCAAGTGTTGCTTGAAGGTTGAAAAGTTGTATTTTGGAAAAAAAAAATATATTTTATAAATTTCTTTCACACATTTCTTAGTTTTGGAGAATGAAAGTGACTGATTACATTCTGCACTTAAATGACACAATTTAAATCCAAATTATACTTTTCAGTTTTTCAACAAAACTAGTTGCTAAGTTTTACTATTTCATAACAACTGTCTCTTGTTTTATGCAGTTTTTACATATATATATTCTGTAAGCAGAAAATGCTTTACTGACTTAGGGCTAATGGTTGTTTATATATATTAGGATCTTGAATCTAAATTCATCATCTTTCCTTATATTTGCAACATTTGAATATTGGCCTTAATCTGAAATCCCCTGAGTGATCTCAGTAATGATCCTGTAATGGCAACGGTATGTTTGTCATAATGCATAATTTTTTGGGTTTGGCTTTTTTTGGCTCTTGGTCCTTTACTTCTCTGAACAATGTCCTGGATTTGCCAAGAACTGGGAGGCATTCCAGAGAAACAGAATGATCTTGCCAGTATAGATGCAGCTATAAAGGTATACATTATTTCTTAGCTCTATAAACTGTGAGTAGGCTGAGTTTTTTCCAAGCTCGTATATACCTATTTCTATGCTTTACTGCTCTGGTGGCAAATTTTAATTTATTTTTATTTCCAGTGTTTTATTATGTTTGCACTCAACTGAGGTAGAGACCAGAATGGGTGATTGTTATACAGTAGTTTACTTTTAAAAGAAATAGGGCTTCTCAAGCAGCTAATACAGGAAGATGTATCACCAGCTTGAATAATTGTGACAACCATAGACGGTATCAGTGCCTGTTTGTTTGCACAATACCCTACTGCATTAAGAAAGCCATCCCAGCTGTCTTGGGCTCTGGAGTCACCCATTTCATCACTTGACACTGCAGCAGATGTTATGGATTGATAACAGACTTCACTTCATTCACTCCACATCTAAGATTACCTCTAGAAAAAAAAAATCAAATACATTATAACACTCCCAGCCATTTGTAAAAAAAAAAAAAAAAAGAAAAAAAATCTCAGCAATTTGTTCTCTCTCCTACAGCAATAAATGGCTCCTTTTTGGCTTTGAAAATATGTTTAACTTTTAATTTTGTGTTTCTTTTCTTTGCTTAACACATTCACAGTGCGGGTATGCATCTTACTACCTGCTGAAAGAGAGAAAGATGGAGATAGATTTAATGATTTAAATATTTTAAGACACAGACAGGTTTTAGGATTATGAGTTCTATTCCCATTATATGAGATGCCTTATATATTTAGTGATAGTGTGTTAATGCAGCTCATTTATTGTGTTGGTGGCAGAAATATCAGACAAACCAAGCACAAGCACTGCAGTTTTGGGTCTAGTAGATGAATAGTGATATTTGTATGTGCTATCTCTTCCTTCTGGTGGTGCTGGGCACTTTTGTTTGGTTGGGTTTTGTTGTTTTATTTTCTTATTTTGGTTTGGACTATTTTTTGTTTTCTTGAGATGCAGTAGGTGAATGTGTAATTAAATACTGTTGTGTCCCATAGATAAATGACCAGAAAATGTGTATTTTTGACAGGTCAGTGTGTGTCTGCTCACATTTTTAAAGCGCAGCTAATGGAATAACTGAATAAAACTAATGGAATAACTGAATAAAATACACTGGTGGAATGAATGGTGGGATCCTGACATAACCTGCAACCTGAGTTCTTAAAGATGACAACTGTCCTGAGACTCCCTCTGCCTTCAGAGGGGCTGGGGCCCTCAGTGTCTTCTGTGGGACTGAGGTGAGCACCCAACACTGCAGCCTGTGAAAGTCCAAGGGGTGCCAATGAAAGCAACAGGGCTTTTTTTCACCTCCCTGCTTGGGCAATTAATCCCATGAATCAGCTGGAATGGGAGCAGAGCCACCCTGTGCTCCTGGTGCCCAGCAGGCTGGAGCACACCTGCAGAGGATCTCCCTCTGTCTCTCAGCATCTGCAGGGCAAGCAGGGTCCAGCTTGGCTCAGCCAGTGATGTGGTTGGAGATCTGTGGGAGAGAGGAAAGGTTGAGGAGGAGATTTCCTTGAATTCTAAGGAAATGTGGTGGGTTTGGCCTTGGCTGACAATCAGGTGGTCACCAAGCTGCCCTGTCACTGCCCTTTCTCAATAGGACAGGGAGAGATAAAACAATGAAAAGCTAATGGTTCAAGGTAAGCAGAGTGAGATCACTCAGAAATTACTGCAACAGACAAAACAGATCTGACTGAGGGACATTATAGTTTATTTTCAATGAAACAGTAGGTTAATGAAAAATGAGAACAAAGCTAGAAGTAATTTCCCTTATTCCCCTGTTCTTCCCAGGCTCAGCTTCACTCCCAACTCTTCTACGCCTGAGCAACATCGGGGGAGTGGGAATGGAGGTTGTGTTCAGCTCATGATTCTTCTCCCCTGCTGCACAGTCCTCCTCACACTGTTCCCCTGCTCCAGAGTGGGTTCCTTTCCATGAAACAGTCCTTCATGAACTTCTCCAGTGTGGATTCTCCCCATGGGCTGCGCTTCTTCAACAAAAATCCTGCCAGAAAACCTGCTCCTGTGTGGGCTCCTCTCCACAGGTTGCAGTTCCTGCCAGGAATCTGCTGAAGTTTGACCTACAGCCTCCTTCAGGAGCACATCCACCAGCTCTGGTGTGGTCTTCTCCATTGGCTGCAGGTGGATATCTGCTCCCCCATGGACCCCCATGTGCTGCAGGGAAGAGCTGCCTCACCGGGGGCTGCAGGAGAATCTCTGCTCTGCCCCTGGAGCAGCTCCTGCCCCTCTTTCCTCACTTACATGGGTGACTCTCATATTTTGTCATTCTTATCTCCCCCTTAAATATGTTACCACAGAGGTGTTACCACGGCTGTGAAAGGCTCAGCTTTGGACAGCTCTGGCTCTGCCCTGGAGATGGCTGGAACTGACTTTGTTCAACATTCAGGCAGCTTCTGGTGTCATCTCATAGGTGCCACTCCTGTAGCCTCCTCTGGTACTAAAGCCTTGCCCCATAAACCCCAGGCAGAGAAACATTTTCAGAGTTTGCACTGATATTTGGTGTCATTTGGAAGCTGGATTCTCCTAAATGCTTTAGAAATCCTGATTTGAAAAACCTGTTTTAAAATTGCTTTGAAATACCCAGCTTTTGGGTGTACAAAGGAAATTGGCTTACCTAGGTGGGCTGATAAACGTTACTGATTTCAAGGTGTCCAGCACTTCTGTGGAGGCTGATCTTGTTGTGAAGCAGTTTCTGACTCCTCATCATTTACAGCTTAGCAAGTCAAATCGTGTTTTGAAGACAACAAAGAAGCCTAAACTGAGTGCTTGTTGGAAAACAAAAAACATATGTTATACATAACAGCAATTTTATAACAATCTTCAAATCACACTACAAAAATTAACATCTTGACAAACTGTGTATGGGAATGCCTTTAGCATGAACAACTTATTTCATCCCATTATTATTTATTTATTAATAAATTGTCCTATCAATTATTAATTCTGAACTATACAAATAGGTAACAAATACAAGCTGTATAGATGCAGTTAATTGTTTATATTTGCGAGAGGTTTACTACAAAGCCTGCAATTTGCAGTGTTTAAAGATATTTAGATCTTTTTTTCTGAGAAGAAAATGGTACATTGCTCAATGTGAAGAGCCAGTAATATTTCTTAATATGAATAAAACCATGCAGAATTTGCCAAGTATAAATGACGTTTAATTTACCATATTTTTATTCAACACTTGGTTCTTATTCTCTTCAAAATCCTCAGAGCATGACTCTGCAGTGATGGAAATTTAAGCAGAATCTTTTTTGTTTGGTTTGGTTTTATTGGGTTTTTTTCCACACACATTTACACAACTGCCAGGGCTGACGCAACACATTATCACCCTGACATGTCCTAATGTGTCCCTGCTAGCACTAAAATAGCTGCTGATGGATATGATAGAAATCTGTGCTGGGTCCTCAAGAAAAGGATGACTTCTGGATACAGGCTCTGAACATCTGCAATTCTGTTTCACACGACTGCAGAAATACATGTTCTCGTCTGATAAAAGACTTGGCAGTGAAAAGCAGGTAGATTTCTCTCCCATCTCACATATAATGAAACACTAATATAAAGTCTCAATGAAGCTTCTCAACTGAGGAAAATACAGAAAATTTTCATTATATTAAGTCAAAGCCTCCCATTCATTTTGCCTGCAGTAAAACGACACGCAACAGTAACTTATTGTAGGCAACATTTCATAAGTTAATATCTAGATCATTATTCTTGTGTATGTTTCCTGGAAAGAATGTTAGATGTGGGGGTTTTTTTCTATGAAATACATATTCAATTAGCTTATGAACTTTCTATTGTTGTCACTTGTATTCTTCCTATTGGACTATTCTGACACAGAAGTCAAACTCCCAAAGCTCACTAGAATTATTCTCACTGACTCCAATACTGTGGAAATTTGAATTAGGCTCTCTTTTAGGCTACCTCTCTGCTATATTTTAGGTATAGGATCATCCAAAGATCTGCCTATTTATAGCAAACCCTTATACCCTTATAGCAAACCCTCACTTTGCTGCCCAAAGCTGCTGTTGGTACCCTGAGCATTACAAACCCTTCACCTGCCAGGCTGCTCCTCTGCAGGGTTAACAGTGTTTGCTGATAAATCAACCACAAGGACCTTACATGAGGAAATATGGCAACACCAACATCCCCCACCTCAAATTTTCTCTTCTCTGACCACCTCTATGTCAATCTTATTTCACATCTATAGGTAGGGGAAGTGGGAAGTGAGGCAAGCTGTCCTCAGACTGGTTATTGAAATGAAGGCTCTTCACTTTCATGACAGAAAATCCTAAAATTTGTGTCCAAGCAATTCTGGAGCCTGTTACTAAATTTGCAATAAAAACCAATTAATTCTTCATGGAAGAAGTTAAAAGGGCATCAAAAGGGATTTCCTGCTGAAAACCAAAATATTTATGCCCCTATTTGGAAAGCCAATTTAAGATTTTTAGAAGATGATGAATGCATTTTTCTAAATTTTCTGTATTTTTCATGGAAAGAAAGTTCAGTTTTATACTGGACCATCTCAGATGGAAAATAACCCAGCTGTTCGTTGCATGTATTTATCCAAGCATACTGAACATGTGAATCCTATTTTGCTTCTTGTGACTGTAATACATGTATTTGGCATTTTATGTTCTTCTGGTTTTGCTTTTCTCTTTTCTGCCAACATACTCTCTTTGTACCTTTCAAACTTGCCATGTGTATGTTCCCAGTGATGATAAAAACAATGTTTTTGCTTTTTCACAGACATGTGTGTATTTTGCTACTGGAAGATCTTTGAGAAACTCTTTCTCAGGCTATACAAGAAATCTGTGGAAAGACCAGAAGATGAAGAAAACTATTCTAATGGTCACGTTAGCATTTTGCTATGAAAATCTTTAACATCTTGACCCCATCTTTCTTTTGGTTTTTATTTGTTTGCTTGTTTGTTTGGGGTTTTGGGTTTTTTTGTTTGTTTGTTTTGTTTTGTTTTGTTTTGTTTTGTTTTGTTTTGTTTTTGGGTTTTTTTATCCTATCAGGACCCTGGTAATAGACATACAATATCTGCGCTGTATTTCAGCATTCTTCCCTGTAGATGATAGATTCTAAATAAGTCATGGGTTATGATTGCCATCCATTCTTTTATCTCTTTTAAATTGACTATTTCCAGCAAATTTATAGATTTTTCCTTCCATCTTTTTCTCTTGAGTTTCACAAAACAGCTGATGCAGCCCAGAATGTGAGAAAAGAAGCTGATGATAAAAAGTGTCTATGAAGTTAAACCTCATCAAAAAATGTGAAGCATAGCTTTCAAACCTTGACAAAAACCTTTAATTATATTGTTCTGCTGCCTTGTTTGGGAGTTGGGAAGACCCTGGTGTCTCTGCACAAAGTTTTGGGGTTTTTTAGCAGCAGATTGTGATATTCTCAGAAGATTCAGAAATACTGATCCAGTGCTACAATGCAACAGAAACTTCAGCAGTAGCATATGGTGTGATGTTACACAGAAGAAGGAGATCACATCACACATCTCTACAATCTCTCTGGCGCAAATTTCATGAAAATTAGATTATTTAGCACCAGTGGTGTGGTGCTCACTTTTTTGGTTTTTTAGTTAAATAACCAGAAATTAATTGATCTTGAGCAGCACCAGCCATCAGGACACTGCAGGCATGACAAGAACAGGATCTGGCTCCTTTCTTCTCAGCTTAGATATTTTCCTGTCCTTCCTGCTCACTGTCAAAGTTCACTTTGACCCTTTTTCAACCTGAGTACTAAAAAAGTATTCTTTGAGAAATTGTACTATGTTCCATGAAATGTGAATCATTTGACCACTTTTTTAGGTGTTTGCACTCACTTTTGCATGATTAAAACAAGGAGAGAGCAGAGATCATGCGCTGACTGGGTGATCTTTATCTCCTTTGAGGCAACACGATTTCTGCTGGGTGATCGGGGCTTTCTGGGAAAATTACCTCAAGCCCACATATAAACAATGTACTGGGAGCTTCAGAAACAAGTCTAAGGAGAAACTGAAAATAAGGTCTCTTCAATATTGAGAATCTGAGCAGTAAAGAATGATTCTGAGCCTGATATACTGGAAGCACGCCCCACTGTACAGACACGGGACAGGACAGTCACATTACCTCCTATTCTCAAGGATTTTTCTGTTTCCATTTGTCCTCCACAGAGATTGGAAGGTCTGTAGAACAGGGAACTTCCTTCTTATTTGAATTTTCATAATCCCATATGTATCACAACTTCATATGCCACTACTCAATCATAACTGAAATGATACATGCAAAACAAATGTGAGACTTTCCTCGCTTATGTAAAATAAAATTGCTATAATTATACTTAACCCTGAGAGCTTTTGAGAAGCTCAGATAATTGCTGTGATGGAAACTCCTTTGAAAATCTTTTGGGCAAAAGCTGGGGAAAAGGAGGGATGGGAAACACTTTCAGATAACCCTTCTCTCCAAGCATTTGTGTTCACAGTGACAGTTGAAGGCATTATAAAGAGGAGTTCAAGTCAGCACTATTTGACAATTTACATTTCAGAAAAGAAGCCAGTGCAGAACTTTAGAAAACTAAATGGATTTTACCAAATTTTGATTTTTCCAGGAATAGCACTTTGATAGAAGTGAAGATAAAATAAAATATATTCCATTCATAAAAATAAATCAAAATAAACATGTTCATCTAAAGACCAGCTTAGTCCCCTTATTTATATATAATCTAATGATTCTAATAAGGTACAAGGATATTCATATTTAGTTGAGTGATATCACTATTAGGATTCACTTCAAAGAATTAGCTGATTTTCTTTCTCCTCAGAGTATTACTCTCCAGAGAGAGAATTTAGTTCTGCATGCTACTCTATCAAGTGAAGGCCATGCCCAGTAGAGTCACCCTCCCTCAGAAACTGCTTTCATACAGTGACAAATCCCAGAGTATAAAAAAATAAATGAAAAAAATCACTTAGCTTGGGCCAAAATCTCTAAAAAACAGAGATAATCACAGCTAATGCTGATCACATCAGTAAATTCCTTGGCTCTGTGGGCTGAAGTTCTAATGAGAACTGATTGCTTCCATATAATTTGCTCTTCAGCCTGCAGCACTGAAATCCCAAAGAGTAAATAAGGGCAGCACTCAAAGAACACTGTAGGTGTGAGAAGGACAGTGGCTATCTGATAGTCAGGAATGGGATCCTGAATCATGGGAAAATGTAGGTGTGAGATAAATGCACAAGAAAAACAGAAGTGTTGGACTAAGGAATATGATTATTTCTGTCCATGCACTTGAACTCTGAGTTACTATGAGAATGAAGAACCCCTGACCACACAGAAGTTTGCTTTAACTATTCCAATGCAAATAGCACTTCTGATATTTACCAGATGCTCAATTGTTTTTCATTATTATCATTGCTACTGTGTGAAGAATTCCTCCTCTAACACGTGGCAGAAAAAGCATTCAGAGGTATGGAAATAAAGACAAATATAAAAATAAAAACAGAGGAAAAAAATAAAATAAATATTTTTTTCTATAATATTCTTCTAAATTCTCTAAAAAACATCTAGTGCCTGATATTTCATAAGCCTCCAGGTGCATGAGTGCATAAATTTTAATATTGTAACAGTGTACTACTTATCTAGTTACATGGCTAATTCTACATGTACTGCAATGAAAAGTCTGTTTTCTCTGGTACCAGTGTCCCAAGGGGAAATCCAATTGCAAATGTAGCTGTGCTTCCTCAGTATCCTTACCAGAAATCAGAATTACTTTGGAATCTCTGCTCTTGCATGCACCTTTGTGCATCAGGCTCTGCACATGTAGGAACAGCCTTCTTATCACATATCAAAGCATTTCTAGGACTTAGGATCTCCTAAATCTCCTAGGGACTTTTTGCTACTTTCTTTTGAAATGCTTTAGGATAAGCTGTTGTTTAAAAAGATGAGAAACAAACCAATGAATTCTTCTTATTTGCCATGTGGATCCACTAAGATATGTGAAGAGGAAAGTGACAAAAATAATGAAATTAAGTATTTTTAAATATTATATATATTTATATTTTTATAATAAAATCTTCCCTTTTTAGAAAGCAAGTGGTTAAAGAGAATGCTTTTAGTAAGACAGTTCATTTCAATTAGATTGAAAAGCTTTTGAAAATACTTTTTTGCAGAATCCACTTCTGTGTACACATGTTCTTATTTATTTAATCATTCTTAAATTGCATCAGCTCTTTTTCCTCAAGGGTGAACATGCAGTATCTTTAACAAGTAATGCTCATTTTATTCTATGATTCTATCCAAAAATACACAGCAACTGACAGGGTTCTAATGACTTTGTACATTTCTTTAACCCTCTCTTGGGGTTGAGAAAAGATGAATATTATTGACAAGGACTTCTTCTGTTTGAAACCAATACAGTGCATCTGGATTGGCAAATGCTAAATAATCAGTCTCAAGAATCTGACATACTGAAAAGTCTGGTCAGACTGCTCAGTTAATGGATAAAGGTATCATATGTGCCCTCTATCTGAGGCATTTACACATGACACAAGATCCCCTAACATGAAACAAAATCCCTGACCCTCATTTCTGACAGTAGCAGTAGCTGCAAGTACTTAATATGTTGTGGAGCTATAGTTGGGAAATCTCTCTTTCTTATAAATATTCAGAGAGTGCTGTAAAGAGTTTAACTTTGTGTCCCTCAAGTCTCAAGTAGCAGTTTGAGATGTGCTCTCAAAATTTCAGGAAGTCTTCACATTATGGAGCATTTCAAAACTTCTCAGGATCTTGAATATTAAACTTGGAAAATGTTCTTTGAGAAAATCCTGCCACAGATTAAACCAGAGATCCCATCCTCCGTTGATGTAGATCAGATTAGTTGATTTTCCCCACTTGAGGATTTGACCAAGGAACTGTATATTATTTGCATTTGATTTGTAGGAACACATTGAAGCTCATATATTTTGGATGATTAAAGTTTCATATTAATTCTGCAAGCATATCCAATAATCTTTGCTGCCTTTAATTTTCTGAGCTGAACTGAAATATCCCCATCCATGGAGTTAGTCAGATGAACAAAGATTGTGTTACCTGGGTGTAGAAAATTGTAGGGTACCAGTGGGCCTGTTCTCCCAATCCTTGCCCTCACTGCACAGTTTTCAAAGCAACAAATAAGATCCTGAAAAATAATGGAATGATGCTAGAATAATCAGGACTGCTCAAATTATGTATATTGTTTCATATCTGCATGAGTACATGGAGAAATCTGTGATTCTCTTATATTAATCCTTTACTAGACTGCCTTGTGTTTTTAATGCTCCAATCAATGTACACTAATAGGTTTTACAAAGTTCAGAGAATGGTTTGGATTGGAAGATACCTTAAATATAATCTAAATCCAGCATTCCTGCCATAAGCAGAATGTAAGTTACCTACACATATGTATCTGTATATATATTTATATACATGTCTCTATATATGATTCTTTCATAAATTTTCTAGATTGGACTGACACCCCCAGACCCCCTAAAACATTCTATAGTACCCAAACCAGTGTTCTGGCATAAATCTTGGAATATACAGTACATTTCAGAACTCTACAGATAGAACATTTGCTGCAGAAGTGTTTTGCTTGGCAAGAAAGCAGCACGTATGCATATTTCTTATGCCACTGGCAACCGCAAATTAAACAGCTAATTTTTTTCTTACATATTCATTTCAGTTTGATGCAAATTAACTTCAATGGGGACTCAGAAGGGACACGAGCATCAACTGCATTGGGAATGCTCTTCAAACATGGCTTGCCTACCAAAGCTGGATGCAGCTTAATATGCATCTACATAGGTATCCTCCTGTTTGAAAATATATGCATTTACATGGGGATTTCGACTTTTCTTCAGATCCCTTTTCAAACAACCAATATGAAAGAAAAAGGACTTGAAAAAGCTGGCTTTTCAAGTAGAATAAAACTTGGCTTGTCATGCTGCTTCTAATATGTTTTTCCTCCGTCTGACCTTTGCTCTGAATTTCTGCGATGGAAGTTTTAGGGTTGTAGGACCAGGAGGTAAATGTTTGTCAGCTTCATAAGCTTTTTTGGAGAGTACCCAGCTTCAGATCCAGCTTTATAAAAGGAAAAAAAAAAGGAAAAGAAAAAGAAAAAGTAAAGAAGTAAAGAAAGAAATATTTTTCATGCCGCTTCAATTAGGCCCCCGGGTGAAGATCATACAGCTTTGAAACTGTTCCGTTTTGACAAAGTTCCAAAGTGCTATGCACATGAGGGAAAACTAGAGTTTGCTGTAATGTAAACTGTTTAACATGCCCACAGAGGTCAAATCTAAATTTTCCCAAGCGTTTGGGTTTGTTTAAACATTAGAACATGGTTTGGTGTCAGTGAATAGGAAAACTTTAATGTTGTGGGTGGGAATCTACCCATCTTTCTTTGTTTAAGTTCCAAAGGCTACTGCAATAAAAATATTCATTTACCAAGGGGGCTATTGTGATAAGCGTCCAAAGACATTATGCATTGGTGTGAAAGAAGCTAGCAGGAATAGACATCAGCATTGTGGGTGAAAAGAAACAAGTCTTCCCTTCTATTTTTCTTTTTTTTTTCGCTTTGTAGGGGTTCCAAAGTCCAGTTTTAAATGAGTTTTTTTCAGGGTGGTCTGGTTATCTGTACGCCCATATTTTTCTGTGCAAATATGAGAAAGCTTGAATAGCTGTGAGAGTTGCTAAGTTAAACAATAATGGTATATTTTGTTTCTGTTTTCCAACCTTAAAATGGCCTTAAAACCAATGTAGACTGTATTTACCTGTAGTGCCTGAATCAAACACATCTGGTGTAAATCATACTGCCTGATGTAAATCAATACAATATTTTTTAGGGCAGCATCACAAATGATGTAAATCAGGAGTTGTAGTGAAGGTGGTTTTTTTTGTCAGTTAATATGGAATCTCAGACATTTAGCACTAAGCTAATATTGCTAATTAATCATTATATTTTGCAGTGCCAAGGAGTAGAGAAGCATCATCAACAGCACACAGCACTGATTTGGTTATAAGGTCTGAGCCAGAGTATTATACATTTAATAGTTTTTGCAGATACTTTTGTACTTTAGAAGATAAACTTTGTGCTTAATTTTTTTTACTTTTTTCTTTTTTTTTTTTTTAACTAGGAGTTAAAATTAGTTGAATTTTTTAGTTTATTGTACCAAAAGTAAATCAAATCTTTTTTCCCATAAATTGATCAAAATTCAGATGTCTACTACTTGCTGATTAGAGCACGGGAAAACGAGAAATTCTCCATGTTGTGTGGAATGCCAATCTGTGTGTTGAAACACATACAAAAGAAGGCTCTGTCAACCTGGTACCTGCTCTGGTACCAAAAGTGCACATTCACAACATCTCAGCTTGAAGTACCAAATTACAGAATCACAGAATAGTTGGGGTTGGAAGGGATCTTTGGAGATCATCCAGTCCAAATCCCCCAGCCAAGACAGGAGGCAAGTGACACAGGAATGTGTCCAGGTGGGGTTGGAATGTTTCCAGAGAGGGAGACTCCAAGGTAGAGCATTCCATTGGGGGTATGCAAACTCACCTGGCCAGATTTACTTGTCTGCCTTTCCTTATGGATCTCCAAACAGAGAGTGTAGAAAACTGAGGTTCTTCAGAGACAGCTCAGAACATTTAGGAAAACTCTTTAGAAAAATGAGGTTTCCTACCAGTTTGAGAATAGCCTAGATCTAAAAGTGCAATGGATAGTTACAGTTTTATAAGAATTATGAATCCTTACCTAGTGCCTATTCCATGCAAATGGAGACCTCATTAGCTCCATGTTTTCAGGTGATCACCATTGCTGTTAAAAAAACAAAACAAAACAAAACAAAACAAAATAAAACAACAACAAAAACAAAGAGAAGCAGCCAAAACCCACCTGAAATTCCCTAAAAAAGCCACCTCAGCAGTTGAGGGAAATCCCAATCCAAACTTGTTTTTGATATCTGCAGAGGCATTCTGGGATGATACTGAGGAAGGCAGAGAAGGTTTCGTGCGCTCCCATAAGCCTGTACGTATATTATGGCTCATTGTTGACAGGTTTGGGAAATGTAACCAGTCAGAATGTCAAAAATTAGTGGTTTTTATTATTTTGTTACATTATATTACCCAGTTGTCAGATTGCTAAGTGTAGTGAACTTTGTTGTCTTTTCCCCACAAAGTTCCGGCCAGGTGAGATACCCGGGGGTGCATTCCTGTGCTCAGACCAATTCACCTGCCTGCACTCTTCCAGAGCTGTGAGATCCCAGTTCGGCACATGACAGGGAAATCCTAACCTAAATAAGATGTGAATACAGAAAAACTTGCAATATCCTTTGCCTTATTGCATTTCTTAGTGGAAGAACAGGACCACATACAGAACTAATTTCCATTACTAGTTTGGACAGGAGCAGTGTGTTTCCTACAATGGTCTGAATTGTTTCCAAGTTATTAGCACCTGAAATTCACCACTATCCAAAAAGCAGCACAGAGGTCTCCAGGAGAAAAGCTTCTTTTTTCTTGTGTCTTTTGAATATGGTTTCTACATTGAGCATTGAATGTTTTGCCTCCCAGGTAAATACTGGTTTTCCTAATTTGTATGCATAAATGGAGTCTTGTCTCCAAAACATCTTTTATAGTACTGTCCTGAAATTTTCTTGAAATGCAATTTGGGTGATAAAAGTTCCCTATAAAATATGATAGTTGAATATCTCATATGAATACAGGCTTTTAATTACTGGAAAGGGACCATAAATATTCTGATTTTAACTGAAGAATCAGGAAAAGAAAAACAGCTGGGGTAGGTTTTGGTACATGTAAACACAGCTCGGATGCACCTTGTGTAGCTTTAATTATAAAACTTTTTTTCCCAGCAATGTAATGGTTACATAGGAGTGTGTGGGCCTTTCCAGTAGTAATATATTGGTGCTCTTTTGGTCTCTTCCTCCAGATAAGAAATGGGGCATCTGTTTCTTCAGTACAAAAGGAAATAATTTAAGCCTTTATTAGGAAATAGAAATATAAAGATGATCATCTCTGGAGAGCTCCACGGACATTCTTTGTTCTGTATCCATGTATCTGCCCTGTGATTCATAGATAGCATAGATTCAGATCTTGGTCCCCATGGAAAAAGAGAGCTCTTAGATACTATCCCCCGACACTATCAAAATGCACAAGCCAGCTGATGATGGGAATGGTATCCAGATTGGAATTCTGAGGTTTAGCCCTGAATAAAAAGCATAGCTTTGACCAAGTTCCAAAATGCCTTCTGTGGCTCTGCTCACTTGCACATAAAATAGACATAATATAACACTGTCCTACATAGATGACAAATGGCATGCATTTGCTAATTGACTTTTAGCAGGAGAAGATACAAAAGGATACTTTGGCATTTTTACAAATATAAAAAGACAGATCATCATCAGAGAAATGTAAACCCTGACTGCCCTGGGCTTTGAGACCTGTAGATGCAAAAGGTAAAAGTTAAATTCCAATGACCATCTCATCACAAATGTATATTTGAGAGGTGGGGGAGAATTCAAAACACAGCACATGTTCAAAATGAAGAACTCCTGTAGACTGAGGTTTGTTATCAGCAGGATGATGAAATGAATTAATGAGCTGCAGAGACATGCAGATTTGTTTTCTTATGCAAAGTTCAGCTTCCAAAACCTAGGATTTAAGAAGCTGTGTCTCAGTTCCTGAAATAAGGGGTCATATTTCTCTGTGAGGTAAATACCAGGCAGCCAACTTGCCACAATGCACTTATTGCAGAAAAAGGGAATATTGCAGCTTTCTGCCCCTCCAGGCTGCCATCCATTTTGCTCAGACAAGCAATTGCCTCTTACCCAGTAAGTGGGAATACACTGCAGTGACTCACACAAGAGCTGCAGACTGACTCAAGAACACTTTGTAGAGCCCTTTTCAAGGCTGACTTGCTGCTTACCTTTAGGCACACGTCCCTGAGTCCCAAACTCCTGTGGGATTGTGTAAACATATCAACTTTTGTTCAATAAATAAATAAATAAATATATTGCCTGTTCTGCTGGTTGGGAAAACACAGAAAGCTTGACCACATGAGTTATACCGAACCAGTGCATGGAAACTACCTGGATTTACAGGGAGGTCAGAGGCTTGGAGAAGAAAGAGTTGCCTCAGGCATGATGAGTACAGCATAGTTTGTTTGAGGTAACTGGATTAGAACCTGCAGTACCATGGAGTTCCAGAGGACATGGTGCTTCTGTTCTTGAAGGTCCCAATTTTTTACAGAATAAAGTGTTTGTGTGTAAAAAACTTGTGTTTGGAGAATCAGAAAACTTGGAATGAAGAAAAATTTGGCATCCTAATGGGTTAAAAGGGATGATGTCTTTTAAGAAAGAAACATCAACCCCTCACTTATTTCACATGACAGAGAGTTCTTTTCCATTAAATTCACAAGCCCTATATGCAGTTCTGTAAATATATTTTCATTAAAATTGTCGTTAATAAGCCAAATTTATTTAGAATCTGAATTCTTTAGCATATTAAAACAGAGCCCAGCTCCATGGCAAGGATTGGAAGGTCTCCCATATGATGCTGCAACCCTGAGTTAAACAGAAATGGTGATTTTCTCCAGTCTGCACAGTCTATGGGATTTTCCATGCCTTAGAAGAATGTTAATCAATGTCGTAACTCTACCAGGAAGAAATACTAGAAAGTTTGTATGATGAAAAGTATTTCTTATCTGGGAAGATCCAATTGATTTCAGGAACATCTAGAAAGATTAAATCTTGTTCTCACTGAGTCTGATGGTGAAACTAAGACCTTGATGACTGAGAAAAGACCAGTATCTACTATCTGGTCACTTCACAACCTTTACAATGTTACCTTCATACTTTAAGATCTCTGGTCCGTTCTCATTCTACCCCATGTAATGAAACAGTAGTGAAGAGCATTTGTGTCCCAAGTTCTCTGTTTAAGCTCACACATAATCAAGTACCTCCAGGGTGTGACTGAGCCAACTGAGGTTTAGCTGCATTGACTCTGTGTGAGGCTCCATTTTACAGCAGCTCCATTCAGCTGGATGGGCTGAATTAGTCAATGAACAAGTTTAATCTTGTTTAACAGAGGTCACTATGTTAACTCTCCTTGCTGTTTTAATTTTTATCATCTGTAAAAAAACTCTTAATTAATGCCTAGGTTTTCCTTTCCAACCTCCAGGTGTGACACAAACAGAAGTTTAATGACACTCCTCATTTTCTGCTGTTGACATTGCAAAGCAGATGTTTTTCTCTTGGTCAGATTAGCACAACTTACATATAAATAAGGAACTGAAGAAGAATGTTACGACTAAAAGTGAACCCTGCTATTGTTATCGCCCTCATCTTCCTCCCAGCTACCCTCTTGTGATACCATGGCCTCCTACATTGATGAATACTGCAGGAGCAGAGAGGTGGGTATTAAGGGTGTATGCTTAGCTTTTCTGAGGTCAAGGGCTGTTTTCACAACAACTTCAGTAGATCCAGAGTCATTTTGTGGAAAAATTTGGCATCAGTCCTGCATATGGTTACAAACTAATATATCATGCCTCCCACTCAAATCCAATTAAGGTTTGTTCTGTATGACACAATCCCTTCCTCCAAACATCATCAAGGCCCTTTAAGCATAGATGTTACTCTGGATGGAAAGGACATGGGGAGGACTCTGCAGAGATCAAAGGGGAAATGAAGCAAATCCTCCTAGAAATTCACAGCTCTGTTTGAATAAATGGATAGAATTATTGAACTATCATCTTATATTTTATCCACGGTAACATGAATGAAGCCAGTAGAAATTATTATTATTATCATCATCATCATCATTATCATTACCAATATATGTACAAAGTAGTAACTCCAATACAAAAAAAATGTTGAGAGGAGATTTGGGGCTGCTTTCTTTTGCATTTTTTGACCCACAAATCAAAGACCTCCAGATTTCATCTTACTTCCATCATTAAAAATGAAGGAACATCTTTGGGTTTTTTGTTTGTTTGTTTGTTTTTTGATTTAGTTTTCATTTCAATTAAAGTTCTGCTTAATTAAGGGCCACAGAATTTAGCCCACCACTTATAATGTGCAAAGCCAATGCATGTTTACTGCATGATGTTGGTAATATTCATTAGAGAACAAAGGAGTCTCATTCTGTAGAGATATGGTGATATTGCCATGAGCAAAACCCTGCATGGAAATTACCAAATTTGGATATTAACAAAATAACAGCTGTCAAAAGAAGGGAAATTAATTTCTGCTATTTTTCACAAGATGGAGAAATATCATCCTGAAATGTGAGCAAAGTTGATCTCACAGGGCATGTTTTCCTCTGTCTGTAGTGTCAATTCCCTCTGATATGTTTTTTTTTAACACCTACCAGATTCAATAGCAACAGGGGCAGCAGCAACTCTGAGAAGAAAAATGTACATGAGTAAAACTACACACAGCAAAGTACAAAGCCACATATACAATTATGTCCCAATACATATAAGGAAGGCAGAATTTTAAAATTGCAATTCACCATGCCACGAAAAAATATAAAACAATTGTTTTTTTCCTTTACAGGGCAGTTTTCTGATCAAGAAGGAACAATGTGTAGTGTTTCCTACAGAAGTAGTATCAGAGATAATGTCTCCGTGGAAAAAGAAAGCACAGGAAAACAATTTGTTTCAAATACACAAATCTTCACCTCTAAATTTCAAAATTATTCAATGTGTTGATTTTCAAAAACATGTCCAATTATGTTATATAGATATCAGATTTTTATATTTTAATAAAAGCTCATAAACCATGACTATGCATTATCATGGAGACACTGGAGAGAGATAAACAGCAAGATTGGTCTAGGAATCCTACTTGAACTAACAGAACCCCTTTATCTGAAATCTTTATCCTGACTTTTTCCCCCCAGCTGAGGCTACAGGATTATCATAATTTCTGCTAACCAAATAAATAAATAAATAAATAAATAAATTTTTGTTTGTGCTGTTGTGTGCTGGTTTTACCTAGGAGAACTTGGGAGTGTTGGAAACTGCTTCAGGAAACTCATGCCATCTGACCTTATTCCGTGTGCTCCCCCATGTGAGCTGGAACAAAGGAATGGGCTGGGTGGAATTAAGGAGGGGAGTGTGTCTGTGTGTGTGTGCATGTGTGTGGTGCATGTGTGCCTGTGCGCCTGTGTGTATAAAGAAGTGGTGATCAGACTTTACTGATAAGAGAAGCCAGTGGTGCTTCTGGGTGATGTGTGTATTCAACTCCAGGCTGACTCCTCTTATGCTAATACAGCCAATTTCCTCTTTTATTTCATTTCTGGAGCCTGAATCTGTGATCTCTGATAAGGTTCCCAAGGATACCGCCTTCACTCACAAATGGGCAGGCAAAGGGGGGGCAGGTGACGGAGACGTGTAACTCGCAGAGAGCACCAGTGGATGAATAATTTAAAACTCCGCCCGGAGATTTGAGGCAAAACCCAGAGATAAGAGACACCACAGGGTCTTCTCTGTTTATTCAGAGCTTCATCTTCCAATGACAGGTGACCTCCAGGGTCAAGGGCATTATGGGAAATGGAGCCAAGAGTGGGAAAAGGTACCACATCCCACAAGGAAGTCATGATTTACTTGGTGTCAAATGAAAAATTGATCCTTTTCCCTGCTCTTTGCTATTTTTCTCTCTCTTGGTTTTCACAGGGAAACTTTGGGCCCAGGGCTGACACAAGAGTAGCAAGAACAGCAAGAGTAGATCCAGAGCAAAATGGCTGGTAGTGATGGGATTGCACCAGTGTGAAACTGGTGCAAGATAAGCATCAGAACCTTTGTTTGAGCAGCCTGCTGTCTGTGTCTGTACACAGGGAGTCTGCTTTGCAAGCAGTTCTATCAAATCAGATATGTATAAAGGCAATACCTCAGAAACATCACAGGCTCAATCCACACCATGTAAATTGTTGTTTTTCACTAGAGCGAACTGAATCTGTATCCACTCAGAAGCTTCCTTCATGTTTTTAACCAAAACACTCCCTCCCAACAGTTTTAAACCTTAATTTCATTTATTTTATGTTGGCCTGACAGTATTTACTGACATGGTTTTACCTGGTGTTTGGTAAAGATGCTGAACCAGCTGAAAAATTCTCAAGAAGCAACTGGTCTTTCCAAGGCTTTATGCAAAAGACAAGGCACATTCACAAGCTCTGGCTCTTCTTTTAGCCTCTTTCATTTGAGAAATCCTGAACTCAATGTCTCCTTTACAATTACAAAAATCTGAAACTGTTCACTCTGGTCATATTTATATTGTTAGCTTTAGGATCTTACAAATTCTGACAGTAAGAAGTATCCCTAGAAGAGCTCTGCTCTACATTATCAAAATCTTCTGCTCCGTCATTCCTATTTGCTTCAATGCAATGCAGCCATGACCTCTACAGTGAAAAAAAAGAGGCAAAGTCAAACGTTTCTCAGTGCTGGTTTACATTTCCCTGCCTCTTAAACTGCTGTTTCTGCTTTCCTCTGTTTGAATGTTACCCATGTTTTCATTCCTGAGCAAGCACATACCTTTTATCTCTTTAGATAAACATGAAAACATACTAAGGTCACTGCCCGGTGAGAAGTTAAGGTTTTTGCGTGACTGCCACCCATGTGTACCATGTACACGCTTCCCTTCCAACTCCCCCACTCCCACTGCGAGCCAGTCCCACCTCAGAAATGTTTCTTGTAGGCTTTTGGAAGTGTTTGGACAAGTCCTGGGGCTGACTCACATCACACCTCTCTCCCAAGTTAAGCCAAGCCAAGCCGAGCAATGTGCTGGGCGGCACAACCTGCCTGGACTCCTGGGGTGGCTCACGCCCAGCCATCTTGCCCACTCCTTTTCATGTCCTTGTTTTCAGACTCATACCCTGATGAAACAAATGTGCTCATGAGCCCAAAGCTGAACATCTCACCCACAAAACCCACAGCACTGGGAGGGCTTGAAAGAGTTGGGTGAGCCATACGAGTCTGCTGCTATTTATGCTCGCAGCAGATGTTTGTCACGGGGGTCCTCTGGGTTTCCTCCAGCCCAGACACAGACAGCTTTTGCCTTCCCGTGTACCAGTTTGACTGGGTGCAGTCCTCCCAGTCTGAAATGGTGCTGAACTGGGGCAAGTGAGATGGGAATCAGCCCTCCTGGTCTCACAAGGGTGTTTCTCCCTGACTATGAGTAATGGTGGTGGGTAAACAAAATATTCTCCTTCATGTTGCAAATGAGAATAGGGAGGTGAGAGTTGCAGACACTGACTTAATCTTAAATCATTGCACCCATTCAGGAACTGGGTTTTGCTCTGGATAGCACCTCTGAGACTAAATAGTCCAATATTATAATGGTCATCTAAGTGTACAATTTCATATCTCAAAACCAAAGTATGTGTTTGTACATGTGCGTGTGTATATATTGTCAAAATTCAGAGTATTCCAAGATATTACATCTAATTAAGGTAGAATGTGTACATATCCACATCATGTCTAAAGCAAATGTGTCCTACTTCCAGGTGGGAGTCATAGCCATAAAACCTGTGTTGGTCTTTACTGCTTAAACTATTTCTCTCAAAGACAGAGTAGGGGTTGGTCCTTTTTTTTTTGAGATGCAGTTATAGTTTATGCTCAAAAATTCACTCATCTTTCCATAGTAGAGAGCAAATAAAGAAAATGCACATACAAAATATGGGAAGTACTTGTCCAGTTCCTTCTCCTGTGTCAAAGGGTTCAAACGCACACATATGGATCATTTTGGCTTGGTTAAATATTTGGGGAAAAGTTAAGTATGTCCTTCAAAGAGAAAAGGAAATGTATTTTTGCCCCATTAGTTAGTTACCAAAAAATTGAAGGATCTCTAGCTGCTGAAGCAAGACTTAGAATTTCATCCACCTCCTCAAAAAAGTGTCCTGATGACTCTGAAGATCCTCAACTATTTCTGATGTGCTTAAACCACTTCAAAAGGAGCCTGAATTGATGGAACCTGTCACCTGGAAGTTAAAGAATTTTTGAGAGAGGGATTATATGATTATATTATAACAGTCTATTATACAAACATTTCTTGAAATGAGCATAATTCCTGAGGTTTTTTTTGAGAGAAAAAGAATGATGCCACCATATTTTTTAAGCAATGTCATGGTCCGTGCCATGTTCTGCAGATTTGTTCTAAAGATGGTGAAAGAACATATAAAATGCTGTATTCCCTGGAGAAGAGACAGGGTTTAGATGACAAATCCTAGCAGGACCAAGGCATGAACTAAAGAGGTGTTTAGCAGTGATATGAATAGAAAATTTTCTTTGGAGGACAGAAAACACGATTCTGTGTTTGATGAAATGAAAGTTAGCTTGATACATCATAGTATGAACATTTTTTCAGCCTCTTTATGGTTTTCTAGTTCTGATGATAAAATGCTCTCTTTGTAAGAGTGCTTCAGTTTTGAAGCTGTGATTTGCTAGATATTAAGGAGAAACAGCTCTTCAAAATGAAAGATTGTCTCTATCAGTTTTGGGCAGAGAAACACAGTGATGTTACAGAATCTTGAATCGAATCTGAAATGATGCATTCAGACGAGCATTCTTTGTAATTTGGGGGAAAGAAAGAAGCATTTAGGACAATGCTCTTTCTTAGTTGTTCACAAACCAGAAGGAAAAGAAAAAGAGTTAAGTGGAAAAATAGCAGTTTTCACACTAATCCAAGAGTTTATTCCAATGAACTGACTTCTACTGCCCTTTACTCCATTCCAACCTGATACTGATTGAATTACCTTATTAAAATTTAGAAAAGGAAAAAATATCATCATGCTGTTTAGAATCTGTCATTCACAATTTCCTTGTTATCCACACACTCTAAACTTCAGAAAAATGTATTCTGATTCTCTTCTGAGCAACAGCCAATGGGGAAAAAAATGTTCCAGATGTTATTCAGTCCTGTATGTTTTACCACACTGCAGTGCAGATTGATGTGGGACTTCCATTGCTGAATGAAAGGATGGATCGACCTGATAACAGGAAAAATGGAACCAAAGGAAATACAGAGAGTCTGGGTAATTTTTTTTTTTTTTTTTTAACTCTGCCTTTCTTTTAAATACCACCAAATATCCCCTCTTCCAGATTATGGCTAGTACAGGAAATTAAAGTGTGAAGAGACTGGATACAAGACTGGAACTGGTTCAATGAGGTGACTTGTAGCTCTGTAATAAGTGTTGATGGCTAAATCTTGGACCCATTAAAATCAATGTCAGGCTCAGTGATGTACTCAATCGCTGCAGTTTTCTGTCTCAGGCAATCATATTCTGCATTTCTTAAAAATGGGAAGAGGAAGGACTGTAGACATCAAATAATAGAAAGATGACTGTGCATCAGCTTCACTGTGCAGCAGGTAGGAGTAGGCTCCTGAACCCCACAGGCATGCTCCAGTCAGAAGACAGACTCAGCTTTTGCTGCTAAAAAGACCTTTCAGTCATACAAAATTGGTTCACTGAGGGGAGGTGACAATTTATAAAATGAAGGGCCTCAAAAGGAGCATAAAAATTACGTTAAAGGTTATACCACATAATAGTGGTTCTCTCCCACAGAAGAACGGTAGCAGAAAATAATATTAAATTCTTTTCTTTCTTTTACATCAGTTTTACACTGACCTAATACCATTCAGTTTGGTACAGCAACTCCTGATTTATGATGAGGTAAATGAAAGCAGAGTCAGACCCCAAAGGAACATAATATAGACCACCTGTTTTGAGAGAACAACTGGGTTAAGAAATGACTTATAGACTGTACATATAAGAAGCATGTGAAAAGGGCATGGTGGGAGTAACAAAAGCCTACAATTATCCAGGCCTAGACTGGATTACATTAAGTGGAGGAAATAAGGTTGGCAGTATGTTTGTGAATCTGGGACAGGATTGCTTCCTAATTCAATATGTGCCACGACCAACCAGGAAGGAAACCATATTAAAGTTGTGATTAAGCACTGAAGGGGCATGATTGAATACCTTCCCTCCCCTTCAGAGGTAGGGGACGCTCAGAGATCATAAGCTCAAAAGCTCAAGAACAAACTAAACTGAGAAGCTGGAGTTAGGAGAAATGACCTAGTTGCTGAATTTGGGAAGATTAATGTAGGAAATTTTTGCTGCATATTGGTTTGTTGAACATGTGTGTTTGGCTTCTGTTGTCAAGGTGATTACATGCCTTGATACCACTAAAAACCACCCATTGCAAACTCATAGACTGTAGCAGCATCTCCAGTTTGTTTATAATAAAAGTAAAATCCATAAAGGCTGAAAAGAAAAATAAAACAAATAAAATCTAATCTACACTCAACAGCTTTATAGGGAGAGCTGTACTAACAACACTTTCTTTATGAGGACACTGCTTATACTGGCAAAATTGACTTTTTGCTGGAATGGCTTATACTGGCTCAGCAAGTACAATGAGCTAGGAAAGAAAAAATAGTGTTTTGATGCTTTAATATCTACCCTGGAAGAGAAACTTACCTGCCTTAACTTTGTCTAACTATTGTTTGGTCTCAGGTAGTTATCTTGCACACCCTGTAGTCAGCAGAAACAGATAGGTATTTCCAGAATAGGATAATTCCCACTTCTGTTTAGTACCAACTTCATGATGGGTTCAGTTTCCTCTAGGGTTTCTGGTTTCCTTCACTGACCTCAGGAGTACTGGTGGCCAGCACTAAGTGTGCTGTCTGCTGCCATCAAGCCTTTCAGGTGACTAAGAAGGGCTTTTAAAGGTACCCAAATTACTTTTGAAGGAGCAGGTGTGACAACACAGATTGGGTCCTACAAGTAGTAGGATTACATGGTTGTGGCTTGTTCCTGGGCTAGTTAACCTGTTCCTCTGGTGATATTTCATGGCAATGTGGTTCCACTGCTTTGGGGTCCTGAGTTGATCCCAATGTTAGGAAATCTCTGCACGGTACTGTTTAACATAGCTAGATCCTTCCAGCAGATAAACACCTAAACAATGGAAAAACAATGGAAAACAACCCTGTGGACAAGATGTTGTGAGGGTTTCTTGTGAGGACCTGGCTTAAGTTGCTGGTTGTGTCCTGCTATGAATTCAACTGCCCCAGAGAGCAGGTTCAGAGATCAGACCTTGGTTCAGGAGGTGAGGATCAGCCCCATGGATGCTAAAGATCAGCTAGAAACCCTCAACTCACCCCCTCCCTTCTTACAGACAGTTACTGCTTGGATTGGTGAAAAAGTAAATGTTGAGACTTGAAACAACTGGACTGTGGATATCAACTTGTGGTTTTGACAGGACTGTACTGTTTGGATAAATAAACAAGGAATATAGCTTTTTTTCAGTGGTCGTGTTTTATGAGTAATTGTATCCTAGCCAAAATTTAATTTGAAAAGCTGCCTAATTTCCTTTCAAACTAGAATTTCAATAGGATAAGGTGACAAAGTTTCCAAGGGCTCTTAGAGGATTAAAAGGCAGAGTTTCTTTTAAATTCAAGTCCAGGAGCAGAGTACACCTCAGTTTCCAACATGCTTTTAAACTCTTCTCTCAGTATTCTCCCTTTCCTGTGTTATGTTATCCATGGTTTTACACCACTGTTTTCCATATCACAGTGGCTCCATTAGTGAAGTTTTTCTAATGATCCAAATTCTCTGAGAACTGCTCATTCTTATAGTCACAGTAAGCCCTTAGACTTGGACTACAGACTCAAAAATGGGCAAGTCTTGAGATGGTTAAGCTTCTCCCAAGGCAAGCCAGCATCACTACAATAGTTTTGCTTTCAAAGTAAGATAAGGATTTCTGTCCCATCTGCAGCCCACACATTAGTGCTGATTTCCTTCTTTCCCTTTCGTTCCCAGATTTCACAAGGAAAATAAAGTGGCAGATTGGGACTATGAAAGATAGATGGGGGTGAGCTGGAGGGAGTGAAGGGAGGAAGGATTAGTAAAATGTCAGTACACAGAAATGGAGACTCATTAAAAAACTTCCCAGAGAAGGCCAGAAGTAGTCGAGGGAATTGAAAATAAATAAAGAAAAACAATACATAAAAGAGGCAGATTATATGAAGATGAGTCAGCAAGACTGCTAATGGACAAGTGTGGGAGAATCTGTGATAAATGAGATTGACTTTTGGCAGGAGTTTCAATTAATTCTCCACAACATAAAAAGATGTTAAAAACCAGATATCTGAGAATATCACACAACTCTTTAAAGGGTAGTAGTAGTCATTTGTCCCCTTACTAAGTATTTGTTAACTGAACATTTGGATTTGTTACACAAGCAACTAGATGAAATATGATAGTTTGTGTTTTAAAGAAAGTGAAGTTGCATCATCTTATGGTCCTTTCTGGTCTAAAATCTTTGTTCCTATCAACCTGAGGTTTTCAGAGGCAGATACACTCATTAAGCATCAGTTCATTACCCAGTTTAACATGTCTCTGTCTTCAGTCTGGAAAACGGTATTGGTAACAACACCTTAGTAAGTGCTTGACAACCTTTTTGAATTAGGTTGTGGACAGTATGCTTTAAAACTAAGGTGAGATCAAAGGCTTCAAAAGAAACATCGCACAGCCAGAAATTGCTGTGTATGTTCAGACTTGGTGGCATTTTAAGTAGCTTTAAGTGTCAGGAAAAGCTTTAGCCACAGTGTACATTATGTGTAACACTAAATATCAATTACTGGAAGCTCTGTGTTCCCTTCCCAGTGGGGAATTCAAGAGGAAAGAAATAATGAAAAATAGATTTTTCATTCCTTTGTTTCCTTGTACCTAAAGAAAAAAATATTCTTTACATGTTTTAGAAAACTATCACTGTGGTTCCAGAAGGGACACACCAACAAAAAGATTCCTCTGTGAAGGCTTATGATAAAGCCAGAAGGATATATAGAATCACAGAATCATTAAAGCTTTATACCTCTTAGATTGTCAAGTCCAAGCATTAACACGAAACTGCCAGGTCCACCACTGAGCCATGCCCTGAAGCACCAGGTCCACAAGAGTTTTGAACACTTCCAGGGATGGTGATTCTACCCCTTCCCTTATAATTCCATGTGAGCACAGAGGAGTTGCAGTGCTCCTCCAGAAATGTTGTTATCTGTGACGTATCCAAAGCAGAAAGTGAAGCCTCTGATCCTTGGTCTAGTACCATAAAATCCACACAACCCTTCCCATCCAACATGTATATTCATACATAGCTCCATATATATAAATACTTCAGGTCAGACAACCTTGAAATTATACAAGAACATTTATGTGGGACATTTCATACATCCCACCAATATTTCCAAATAGAAACATAGCCAGGCCAAAAATATGCATGTTCATTCCCATGTCTATTCACTCTCTATTGTCCTTGGCCACATTTTATAATGAGAATGTCAGGCATTGCAGAAAGCAATATGTATAAATATAAATTAAATCCTAAAACCAATCAGATGGGCTGACAAATCAGGAGGTGGGCATATGCTTCTATGTTCAATTTTGTTTTATTTTACATGCCTTTTTTCTTCTCTACAGCTACATTTTCAGCTGATTCAAATGTAGCTCACAATGAACTGACATTTTTTTTGCAAACTTCACTGTATCTGAACTCATCATGAAGGATTATATTATCTGTGATATATTTTTAAACTTGTAACAAAACCACAAGGATGGGAGACTTGTGGATTTTTTAAAATTTATTTTAATGGAAATTCAAATTTCCACCTCCTTGTGTACTTCTGAAAATCAGGATTCACAAAAGTTAAAAATCTGATTAGATTAGCAAGACTGGAATAGAGTTGTGCTGAGGTCTACTGCTTTGTTTTCTTGTGTGTTCATTTCCATTGCAATTATGGTGCATGGAGTTTTAAGCCTCAGTTTCCTTTGAAAGGCAAAAAGAGATTATTTCAAAATTTAAACCCAAATGTAATCTATGCATAAAAATTCATGCACATTCAAAGTGAAAATTGCTAAATTCCTCTATCCTCAGTCTTTACTGTTGTGAATTACAGGAAACTAACCATAAGTATGTGACTGATCAAGGACCCAAATGACTCAGATGAAGATGTCCTATACCTGACATTAACACAAAGCTCTTTGATGAAGTATTTTAAGATGTGGGGACAAACTAAGACCTCATGATCTTCTCTGGGGAAAAAAAAGTGGCAAAAACAAACTCTGGGTGCTGTACCAATGTAGGGTGTGCATAGTATACTAAAATATTTTAAAATATCTTGTAAAATGGCATTTTTGTTCCTCCCATCCATGATACAAATTTGATATTGATTTCTTTACATCAGCCCAATTTAAAATTGATTGTCTGGTTGAACTATGGCAGTGTTAGCAGACATGACAAAATATAGATCATATTTATATCTTACTAATTGCACAGAGTCCTGTCTAAATTCCTCTAGGGAATTTTGGTAATGGTATTAGTCATAAACAGAAACTATCCCAGAGGTTAGTCAAAATACTTGGTTCACCATGTTGTAGCTAGTATTGACCTGGCATTTTTAAAGTCTGTATTTTATCAGCCCAATCTCCCTTCCTATCAGTTGATCTATAGAACACATTTAGGCTATTTCTCACATTCAGTGTAGTTTCTTAAATTTCTTTCACTTCCAATTGTGCAATGCATGTGTAATTAATGTGTTGCCTGTAATTTATTCTCAATCTCACCCTTTGCCTACAGAGAGGCAAATAATTGCCATAGTACATTCTGTTTTCATACAGACAGATGGGCATATGCAAGTTTTTATTAGAGAAATCAAATTGAGATGCACCTGGTCTGAACAGAAAAGAGAGAAATATTTGGGATAGTCTGTTGAACACCCCAGAGTGTCTTTTTCTCCAAAGGAGCTCTGTGTACTGTACAAACAAGCTTCTCTTATGGTTTCTGAAAAATGTTTCCAGAGGACAAACCTTATTGATCATAGCAAACAGGGGTGAGGTAATACTGGACTCAAATATGAGTTGAAAATATGAATACGAATTTTTCTCATATTCTCCAGAATAATTTTTCCCATTTCATCAGAGTGTTTTATATCTTTTTGAGGGGACATTAAATGCCTAATTTTTTTTTTCAAGAACAAACCAAAGCAAACCTACCTGGCTTTGAATGCTGCAGAGGGTGGCCTGGATGTGTATCAAAACCAAGACTCTCAAAACAGGAATAGCTGAGAAAGAAAATGTTTTCTAAATATTTAAGCTACCATGATTTCTCACACAGGTAAATGTTTATAAAACCATCATAAAGGCCTTTCTCCAACAACATGCTCATCCTGATTATTATATCCACAATATAGAGTGCTTGTCTGGAAAGGTGTATTATCAAGCTGGAGGTGCTCTCACTCCTCAGAATTGATGCAGAAAATGTCTCATATCACCAGAAGCTCAGACCCAGAATCACATCTAACTTAAGGCATTCAGTACCTGAATTAGCAGGTGTCACACCAAATTCCCTAATACTCTTTGGGGAAAACGGACAAACCTTAAGAAGATTGTTCAGATTTCAATGAGATTCAGCTTTCTTCTGCAGGTGTTTATGGTTGTTATTAATTTGCTTTTTCTCAGGTAAAGTGCAAAACTAGGTAGCTCTACCAGAAATGGAACCCGAACCCTGTCTATAATTTATATTTTTGATCACTTTCCATGGTATAAAAACCTCAGACATTCCGACTACATGATTAGGAGGTAAATGCAGCTCCTAAACATCTGAAGACATTATGACAGCAGAGCTGCTAAAATCAAATGAGCTTCTCAGTCCATATGGCATCCAGGGTCAAATTCATGAGCAAAACAATTCCATCTTAACTGATCTGGGTGTTTCACAGCTGCTCTGCCTACTTGCCACAAAGCAAGCAGAGTGCACCAGCGAATCTGATGCCGACTGTAAATCCTATAAATATGACACATCCTAGAGGGTCAAATTCATCCCTGATTGAGATGCATTAACCTTATTCATTGCTTGTGTCACTTGTTTTATAACTTTGCAGTGGTGTCAGCTTTGTTTAGGAGGTGTAATGGTTGGGAAATGGTATGAAATGCGCTGATTTATCAGATTTATGGGGAGTTTATGCCCACAAGACTATTAGGCAAGAGGGAAATCAAACTGCTAATGAGTAAATGTTTTCTCCAGGAAACAATTTCCAGCTCACAATTTGATCACTTAGACTATGCAAAACACTTCACAGCCAGCTACTTTATCCAGCATCCTCCTGATTTAGTCATAACTTTTAATTGTCACATTGTAGGCTACTCCCCCCTTATTTCATATTCAGCTTTTTCTGTTCCTACAATGGGAAATAATTTTTTCCCCTACATCTATTTGTGTTCCTTTTCCTAAGTGGAGATTTGTTTAATAATGGGCAAGGGCTTGGATTCTTCATAAAAGCACTAAAATATATTAATCACTTCACTTTTGTCTGTGGAAGGAGAGGCAGGAAAGGGAGAAAGCTTTGTATGAAAATGATTAAATTGGGATTGTTTGAACTCATTATTGAAATTATTGAGCTTTCTGTTAACTTGAAAGAAAAGTTCAGATCAATTATATGCACTCACTACATGTTCTTATTTTCCTAATAGCCTTAAGATAGAAGTGGGATTTCTTGCATTCAATTGCAGTTGAGGCATAAAAGGCACATTTTTTTCTACAGCACAAGACAGCAGAAGGAACAAGTCTGATTGCCATATCTTAGTTTTTCCACAGACGAGAAAAAGTCAAAATCTTCAACCCAGCCCTATGTAGATGCCCCATTCAAGTCCTGAGCAATATTTCAGCTCTCTTAGACCCTTGAGGTGACACTGTAGAAGTCTGGTTCCAGTGTGAGATGTGTTTTCTGTGATATGGTGCAAGGAAGGTTTTTCCATCCATATGCAGTAGCCCATGGTACCACTGGATGGCAATGGTTACATTTGTCACTGGCACTTTTAACTCAACTCCAGTCACTGTGATCTTCTGTACAAAAAATTGCAGCACTGAGGACCTGGTTTTCTTCCAGCAAAGCTATTGAGAACTTTTCCATTGCTGTCTGCCAGAGCAAGATTAGACTTCGTATCTTTTAAAGACTAGATAAGTACTGCCCAGCTTTCTCCCACGTTCTTACTCTTTGCAGTGTAGGCAGAGACCCTCACAGAATAGATTTTAGGTTTCTGAGCCTTGGCAACTTACATCCTGTATGTGAGGTGGAGCACACCTTTGGGCTGCTTTAACAGTGTGAGAGGGAGGAGAGGAGAGGAGAGCTTGCATGTCACTGTCACTTCCTGACATGTCTCACCAGCCATTGTATCAGGGAATCATAGAATCGTGGAATGGTTCGGGTTGGAAAGGACCTTAGAGGTCATTCCAACACCCAGGGCCATGGGGAGGGACACCTTCCATTAGACCAGACCTTTGAAGAATCTGCCTGTGCTGGGCTATGTCAGCAGCAGCAGCCTTCCATCCCCACAACAGGAATTTGCCAGTGTCTGCTGCACATCCCACATGAGGAACACAGGAGAAAAGGGCTGTGTTCAACAGCTTGGTCTATATCCTATACAGGAAAGAACTACCTGTCGTAGACATCTTTTTTACTAAAATCCTTTCTTTAGGATTTTTTCCTTCTGGGAAGCTGAGGCCCCAGAAACAAGATGTAAACAATAGATTGTCTGCTGCTGTGGAATGCAACAGGTGGGTCTGTGATTGGTCTCCTGCGGAAGTTTTGGTTCAGTGACCAGTCACAGCAGAGCTGGCTTGCGGAGTCTGTCAAGGCCAGCTTGTCTGTTATGATTCTTTACTTCTCTTAGCTCAGTTTAGCAGCTTCTGGAAACTCTCCTTTCTTTTTCTTTTTAGTATAGTATATGTATATATCATAAAATAATAAATCAAGCCTTCTGCGATAGAGTCAAAGATCTAAGTCTCTTCCTTCACCCAAACACCCTTGTGACCACCGTCACAACTACCAACATCTTTCTTTTCCTTCATCTTTTCTTGCTGTTCAAATGAGTGGACTCGCCAGTTAAATGTCAGTTCTGCAGGAAGATTTTCCATGGCTTATTCATTTTTCTTCTGAACTGTGCAGTGATACAGCCAATATGTTTGCAAACCTATGTGCTTAGTTTGGCACCAAGAGGGTACACAGTGCAGCTGCTGTGAAACACCTGAAATTTATTGAGTTTTTAGCTTCATGTAGCTGGCAAGCAGCAATCTGCAGACACCAGGGCAGAGGCAGAGATGCTAGTAGCTGTTTAATGTAGTAGTGGTGGGAGCTCAACCAGCCACTGCTCTTACAGACCTCAGCATACCATGGCTGAGATTTCTATAGTTTGCTACTGATATCTCACTTGTGTCTAGTCACAAACAGATATTTGTATTTCTAATCAGGGAAGTTTGGCGTTGTCACTTCAAAATTCAAACAAAATTTATCATATATGAACATGATACATCGTATTTTGCTGTGATGGGATTTTAGCTCTTCTGTTGTTAATTAGGGAGGATATCAGCTGTGAAGTTCAACAAATCTGTTGAGAAATTTTTCAAATCTAAAAGTGTAATACCCACCTCCCTCAGTGTGCCCCCACAGGGCAAGAGCACCAGCTCACAACCATCCTGAAGGCCTTCTAACAAATTGCTCCAATCTATCAATGTCTGGCTTTATTTTAAAACTGAACATTGGAAATATTTTTCATGACGGAAACGTTGCAGTTTTGACTAACATACCACTGTGAAGAACTGAGAATCCTTCATGTTTGCTGAACTTAAATCTGGGCTGAAGGCACAGACACTGGGTTGTTAATTTTTTGCATCTTGTGTGGAAATGTGAAACACAGAGCTGAGGAAGTGGAGCTATGAGGTAGCCTTTAACATGAGAGTGGGATAATTCACCATCTTCTTAAATCAGCAGGAATCACCTTCCTGCACTGCTCAAATTGATGGCTCAAAGAAAATTCTGGGATACCATTTTGGAAACTGCAGATAAAACATTTCACTGCTGTGGAAACGAGCTCATCTCAGAAGTGGAAATGGTCACTGAGAGAAAATTGCTCACTGCTTTCACCTCTCACTCTCAGACAGAAGGTATGCACAATTTGTAGCTGGGGAAAATGTTAGACCTTTCATAGCTCACTGGGGAAGTCACATCACCTAAATTTAGGAGAATGCCTCATGAACTTTTGCATGTGAATGACTTATGTAAAACCCCCTGGCTGTTAATGGGGAGATAAAGACCTTTGGGGTGCACTTCATCCTAAAGTGGGTATCCAAGTATCTTACTGTTAAGCCCACTCTGTAAAATCTTACACTTTTATTGTAGGGAGAGCAGGTGAGTACCTTTAGTTTCTTAGAGGTTTTAGGGACTTTTAACAGATACACAATTTAGTGTTAATCTGCTCCATAAAATTAGGAGCTGATTCTACTCCATAAAATCAGAAAAATAGAAGAGTGTAGGAACTGAATGAACATCAGAATAGAAGAATAGAAAAGAGATGTGAAAAGACAGGAGGAAAAACTTGATGATGGGAAGAATGAATGGAAAAGGTGTATGAGAAGTAGACAAAAGCTGTGCTTGACTATATCAGGGTCCTCCATTATTTCTTAACTTTGGGAAGTTTTGTAGGTTTGGCTTTTTTTTTTAATGTGTTTCCTCTTAATCTAGATTTTGAAATGTTTTCCTTAAGTTGCATCAGCAGCTGAATGCAACCTTCTGGTTGCAAACTCCTCCACACACTTTTCCCTCCTCCCACACCCAGGATTCTTGACCTTTCACTGATATCAACCATAAATTGACTGACCCAGGGCACAACTTAATCATGAGAGCAGGCTCTAAGGAAATGCATTTCTGGGCAGAATTGTGCAAGTTTGAATGTACCTTTTTTTTTTAGTTCACCCAAAGATGATGAAAATGCAGCTTTATTTGAGGTAAAAGGTTGTTTACAACAATATGAAAGAGGGAATGAATTCTTTGCAGTTGGAGGAAGGACCATGCCCATGGGCTCATAGACTTTGTAGACTGATTTTTCTCAGCCTCCAGCATCAGAGGAAGATACACTCATGAAAAATAATTTAACTCCAGCAGATTAGCCAGGTAGATGACCTCTTCCAGGACTGGGTCTATTGAGGGTTTGGAAGTATAGAGATGAACAAAATAATGTAGGTTAGGTACCCATCTATGATAATTTTGAATGCCATCCTTTCAGTGCTGTCCTCACAAGGCTCCAACAGCACTCACTTGACTCTGCCATCATTTCTAGCAGGTTGCGTTCTGTTTAGGTGAACTCTGCACCTTCACTATTGTGATTCTAACACAATAGATTAAAAGATGGGGAAATACTTTCTTTTATTTGTAAGAAAACATTAGAACTCGACTACAATGGCTTCCCTAAGATGATTTAGGAGGAAGATTTCAGCAAATGGCTCCTCAAGAGCCCAGTCTTTTCCAGTGGGATTCCCATGACAGAGCATACAATGTACACTTGGATAACAGCATCTGCCTAATGAACCTGCAAGGTTCTGGTGACAAACTACACTATGTTGTCCCAGCTTTTTATGCTAGAGAAGGAAGCCCCATCCCTGGCAGTGTCCAAGGCCAGGTTGGATGGGGTCCTCAGCAACCTGGTCTAGTGAATGGCGTCCCTGTTCATGGCAGGGGTGTTAGGATGGTCTTGAAAGTCACTTCGAAGCCTAATTGCTGATTTCATGATACAGAGTCTGGAATGCCATGTAATTAACATGAAACTCAGGCTGCGTTCGTTGTCTCCTCATTATCCTTTTTCCCAGTTCCAGCTGTCCACATTCCTTCTCCTGGGAGCTGGGTTGTGCATGCTGGAGATCTACCAGTGAGGACATTAAACAAATGAGGGTTGCTCTGGAAATGAGGCCAGGTTCCTTTCCCAGAGTACTGACTATCTGTTATGAAATCCTACAGAGATTAGTCAGATCTTCTTGGTGCAGGAAATAGTGTCATCTTGGGCATCCCTTAAAGGGAAGATGGTCACTTATCTTTTTAGGCATCTCTGTTCATTGTAAAGTAATCTGATAAGGGCTGGGATTCATGGTTAGAGACAAGGAGTGGGTGAGGGATGAAAAGTAGGTTGCTTTGCTTTAAAAAAAATCATCAAAACAAAACAAACAAAAAAAAAAAAACCAGCAAACAAAAAAACACATAAAAAGTTGAGCTAGAGAAAGCTGAGGAAATATATTATCTCTGCTCCCATGGAGATCGTGTGTGGGATAGGAGAAGTGGAGATTTCATTAGAGCTGGTGTGCAGATCCAATGATCTAATATAAGAGTGTTAGGTTAAACACTGTTTATGGAATTACTTTTTGAAGTGGAATATAACCAAATACACTTTACAGAGCATTCCTTCTGCTTAACACGTCCATGACGATCAAATATAGTAGTAAACAAAAGGTGCTAGAAAGCGGAGGCCAATAGGGTTTTTTTTAACCCTGATCTTTTCAAAGCCTCTTCACAGCCAAGTGTAGTGAGAATTTCAAAGTCCAAAAGTAAATATATTTCTTATTTCTACTTATGATTATACCAGTGTAAGTGTGCAAAGACTTAGACAAGTTTCTGGGCACATACATGGCACGCAAATTTAGTATTGAAGAAAAAACCCTGGTGGGATACCAGAGCTATCCAAAATTGAACATGCAGCTTTTTGCACCAAGTTAATACATTTTTACCACCTAAAGCAAAGGGAAAGATTTTATAATTGAGCCTTTTGTTTCAGCTACATGTGTTCTGTTTCTTAGACATAATAAATACTGTATAATAGAGAATAGAAAAATATATTTAAGTCATCAAAGCAACTCTTAGGCCCTGTCCAGCAGACCTGACGTCAGAGGGCTTGTTGAATCTCCCCCTGATGGCATTTGTAGTGGTTATATTTAATGTTTGCACTTCTCAAAGAAAGAAAAAAAATAGGATGCAGACTAAAATCTCTCACATGCGTTCAATTACATCAGCATTTACTACAGAAGCGCTTCTTATTCTCCATGCTTCTGAGTGATTGTTTGAATTCAGTCGGGGGAGTCTGGCCTTAACTTTGATGTTTCAAAAGCTTGCGGAGAAACTATGCAATCAGAAAAAATAATCTAATTAAAAGGAAAAATGATGAGATCTGAAAAATTGCACGAGTCAGAGGAGAGGGGGAGGGAGGTACATTTAAAGAGCTTGCTTTTAACTTCAGGACAAGTTCCCCTTTAATGTAAAAATAAATAAACGAAAAGACTTTGTTTTTAAATTCATTTTTTAAACGATAATGAAGGAAAATTTGTGCAACTACATAGAAAAATAGAAAAATTCCAATTTAGAATTCCATCATGAAACGACACCATTCTAATTTCTCCAGGCCACGGTTTGTTAATATTCCACAAAGTCCCAGGATGCAACTATAAGACAGCATTCAAATCTATGAACATGAGGCAATCATGCTCAGCAGAGTATAACAATAATTATAATAGAGATTAAATAAAAATAATTAGAAAAAGTTCATCTAGTTTTGATGTATTAATTATTCTGACCCTGTTCTATTCAGAGTCTAATTATCTGGTTCAGTGAAAATGCCAAGATTTCTACGACTCATAAAAATTACATTCCAGTAATTATGTCAGCAAACTAAACAGTATTCATTTACCATGCCTTTTTATGCACACATTTGAATATGCTTTTTTAACTGTTTTTGCTCTTTGTTCCTATTCATGGGAAATAATACCTGTAGAGAAATTTGAAAGTCAGTAGCACTCTAAACGTAATGTGCAATTCTTGCTGATATTTTTCCTTTGTGAAGCTTCTGTAAGTCTCACATAACCTTTGTTTAAAAAACATGAATTAAAGTTCACTCTTCAGTTGTTTCAAAGAAGCATTTTGAAGTCTGTGCTGTTAAAAAAAAAAAAAAAAGAAAAAAAAAGAAAAAAGTTCAAAGTGGCAACACAAAGCAAAATTTTCTTTCAAATATGTTGGGCACAATAAAGATTACACACCAGCCCACCTGCATGATGACCATGGTGAGTGTTTTTAGAGGGACAGATTCTCATCCTTGTATGGCCTCTTTTTCTGCTTTATGGGAATGCAAATAAAATGTGTTTCACCAATTACAGTACATAAAATGATATAAATTACTGAACCTCAACAGGATGTGAAAAATTTGTAGTCAGGTGAGGATGTGGCCCTGATTTTCATGAGACTGAAGATGAGACTAAGGCTGCCTTTTTACACAGAAAAGAACTTTATCTCACCAGAGGGCTGTTGAGATCTACTTGGTGTTATTTAATTTTCAACTATCTAATGTTACTTCAAGCTTCAGCCTTGTCCCAGTGCATATTAAACTGTTGACCTCTATGCAGAACAAATGGTGGAGTAAATCAGCATCACCCACCCAAGAGGCCAGTAAAATCACCCCTAGGTCAAGAAAAGGATGCAAATGGGTCACAGTAATTTACTATAGATAGTAGTATGGTTACTGTGTGGGGGAAATAAAACAGGAACTAAAGCTTTCACCAATAAGGAAAAACCTTCATTATGTGAAATTTATTTGTACCCAAGGGAACAGTCTGATGATCAACAGACCTGACTGAATGCTACACAAGAAAAACTGTCCCAAACGAAAATGTTGTAAATACTCAGTTCATTTTAAAAAAGGAAAGGTAATTCAGGTTATTTTCTGTGATCAAAATGCTTCTGCTTCCAATTGATATTGTTTCACCTGAACAGAGCAGGGTTACAAATATATGTATTTCAGTCTTGATTTTGTTTGGATTTGGGCTTTTTGGATTTTTTTATCAGGAAAAAGATGACAACAAACTGATATCCCTAAAATAATCCTTTATAGCTTTTAAAAGTCCAAATTCACATCTGTTTCTTCATTATTTGTTGTGTTGACAAAATTTAATTATATTTAAACTATAAAAATGTATTACAATTTTAACAGATTGTTGATTTTTTGCTTTAAGAAGGGTAAAATCATACAATATTCTAAAATTTCCCACAAGTTTACCTGCTGCTCCCTAAACATATGTCTTAGGAAATTTCAGCATTTAGGACTTCTTAAAGGTGTTTTTCATTGTATAAATCCCATTTGAAATGCACAGTTTTCTGATCCACAATATAAAAACTTCCAGCTGGCGCAATTCAGACCAAAATCTACTTTGTCAAATAACAACTTAGATATTTTCTGTTCAGTAACCAACCAAATAACCAAACCCAAATAACTGGTTTTGGGGTTTGTTGTTTTTTTTTTTTCTCTTAGCTTTCTGCTTTGTTGTAGGTTGAAAGACCTTGTAACATTGGCCAAACCAAAGGAACCATGAAAGAACATTAAGTATTACAATGAAAATGTCCTAAATTCGCAGCTTCTATTTGATTTCTGCAACTGCTACTTGTCTAATATGTTGGGTTATTTTTGAAATGTCACAATGTGAAGCTTTGTCATAATCATAAACTCTTTGTTGCTTTGACAGAACTACCTGGACAGTCCCTTCTACTGCTCAGGGGAGCAAAACTCCATTGCATTGCTTAATTTAATTAATTAATTAATTTCCTGAAATTTGGAGTCTTGTTCTGGTTATGTGAGCTTTCAGGAAGGAAGGAATTGCTTCAGGAAGGAATATTTTTGGTGATAGTTAACACAAAAAATTGTGTCCTGGAAGACTAACGTGGTGCTGTTGTCATGTCTTATAGACGATGGTGTCTCATAAGGAATGATTTTCTGCCTTAATCAGCAAGACAAATTCTGAATAATACCATGGAATCAGAATAAAAACACATTTATGCCATAGTCAAATTCTAAATTAAATTATAACAACTGATTTTGTAAACAAAGATGTCAAATGGTTTAACAGATGAAATAACTTTCTATCACAACAACAGATGGATTGACATTCAACTTCTATCTCCAGCATTACCAGCACCATTTACTGCCAGTTTCTTGCTGCTCCTATGTATTCCCCAAAGCTTGTGCTACTATTGTGTATAGAAAATGTGAGAATACTAAGAAAGTGCTGGATATTTGATGTTCTTTGATATTTTTCATACAGTTTTGGGACAAAGAAGGGAAATAAAACCAGACCTGTTAGAATGTCTCTTGTAAAAGGCAAAAGGCAAGAGACAAGAAGAAGAAATAATGTTAATATCAAATGTTCATATCAATGTTATCTCCTCTACAGGCAAATTTTGCTTACATTAATGTACTAAAAACCAATTAACAGCTCCCTATACTTCAGCAGAATAAGTCTTCTTTTCAAAAAGAAAAAAAACAAACATCAAAAACACTCACCCAAAAATGCTACACAAAGACTCATTTTCTTGAGATCTAAAATATAACTATTTTGAAAGGCAGAAAGAGTGATTCCTTATTATTCCAAAGAAAAGATGATTTATTTGCCAGCAAAATGGAAACTTTCTTTCCAAAAAATGACCAAAATAACAAACCAAGGTTTCTCTCTCTCTCTCTCTCTCTCTCTCCCTCCCTCCTGCCTTCCCCTCTGTCCTTTAGCTGGAAAGACTCAGATCATCTAGCAGTACCTATGTCAGACCACAGCATTTTGATTTAGTGTTGAGACGTCAACTTAAATTATTTCTATGGATCATTCCCTTATGAGAGGAAAATTATCTCCATCAAAAAAATGCATCAGATGGGTGGGCTGCAGCTATCAATTACTCTCTGAGTACAAGCTTTGGCTGAATCTTGTTTGCTGCTTATTCCCTGGTGGGCCAGAGGTTAACCTGTTAAGTTGAGAACTGATCCCAAAGTAGACATTAATGTCTTAATGCATTTAGTGGCTGTGGATCTTTTTGGCGGCGGGCCCCTGGGATTGCATTGTTTCTCATTCTTGACTAGGTCACCAATTGCAGAGGGCACCTGGAATGCTTGGAAAAATATGGCTCGGTTTACCCTCTTCCCCCAGTTATTATTTCAAAGCTGGATGTCTCTCTACTGTTCAAGAGGTTCATGTGTCATGAAATATTTTCCAAGGAACCAATAAGAATAATAAAGCCAGGCTTTGAAGTGACGTGTCCCGCCTTTCTTCTTGTTGTTTCAGGCATGTTGTTGTAGTTTTGCAGCACTGTAATTTTTACAAAAGGAAATTATTTGGGTTTCACTTCTTTCTACATCACACTTCAGTATTGGAAATAAGAGAAAATGCTAAGGTTGTTCACCATGGGTCAAAATCTGAGGTCTGGCTCTGGTTGTAACAGTCAAGACTTAGCTGGGTGGGTTTTTGGTTTTTTCTTTTTTGGGTTTTTTCTTTTTTTCTCCACTAATATTTACATTTAGGCATTCCTGGGCAAAATTTAAGGATGGAATGATAACATACAAGAATTAAGAACACAGAGGTGCTTAGCGTGATTTAAAGAACATGTAGGATTTCTTCAGCCACTGGTATAAATCTCGTAAGCATGAGTTCTCAGAGCTCATAAAATATTTTCACTGTAAAATACTCTGTATAGAGGCTTGGGAAATATTGTTGTGTGGTGTCAAATCTTTATCCCTTTCCAATCATAACCTTGAATAGAAGGACCCACCAGATGCTTTGTGAGTGCTGTAATTTGTACCTGCTACTAAGGTTTCGTTCTTGGAGTGACAAAATTATAAAATAACCTGAGTAGAAAGGGACCCACAAGGATTTTTTAGTCCAGCTCTTTGGGGTGCTGTGTGGAGAATTAATTGGCTGGCTTTCCCAATCAGTGACTCTTCTGCATACTTGATTTCATTGTTTCCAGCTGAAATTGAGCATTTACTGTGCTTATTATGACAAAGAAGACAGAGAGAGTTTTTCAAACCCTCTGCCAGATTTTCTAGGCCCACTGGATGTATAAAATTAAGAAAGGAAAACTCACACAATGATTTCACCACAAATTTCACAACTAGAACTACATCTATAGGTATTTTATATCAATTACAGTGGCTGCTGATGAAAGAAAATTACAGTTAAAAAAAAAATCAAACATGAAGGAAAACAGCAGTTGCAGGAAATAAATAACTGACAGACACTGTTTGCAAAAACCCTGTAATGAGGGGCTTCTCTTCTAAAGAACCATGTTATCTCCCTGCAAAGTCCCAAATTTCTGAGTCCTTTTAAAGGGCTCAGCTGCTCATGGGTGATATCAACTTTTAGCTGGATGAGCCCCAAAATGAGCCACCCAAGGATTAGACCACACTGTTTGCAGCCAGGACTGTGCATGCATAGGCAATTACTCCAGGAGAAAGTGATGAGAGAAAATGTAATGTAAACTCTGCACTCAGCCAATAAATCTTACAGTAGCCTAATTTTTCTAGGACTGATGCCTCGAGCAATACCTGTGTGGGCCGGAAAGGAAGGAGAAAAAAAAAAGAAGTCTTGAAGTTTCTAAAATTCCCTTATCCTGTTTATCAGAATACTGTTGCTTCTCTTAAATTGTGACCTTTCCCTTGGGGATTTTGCTCTCCAGATGAGACTTCAAAGCTTTTGGGTTACTGCAGGAGACGTCTTTGACCACAAGTAGACCAGAAACATGTATTATGACCAACTGCAACTAATTTCATGCTGTCAGAGTGGAGTTCAACCTCTGAGTCAGCAGTCACTGCCTGTTTTCAAGTGACTTTTGTAGCTCTAACCAATGTCAGCCAGCTGAGGATGAAAAATAAAATCTTTATTTGGTCATATTCTGGTCAAGTATTGCATATTCAAGATTTCAAACAAGTAGCCAGCTCAGCTGCAATCTGCTTAGGAACACTGGGCACTCAGTAAAGAAAGTTAGCCTGCAGTCTTGAACCTTATATTCCCCTTTCCTGCATCAGGGAGGGATATATGGCATGGCTTCACCCACCTCAGCCAATGAGGAGCCATTGATTTTCAATAGTTACATCAGAGGGAGTAAAAATGGCAAAGGTGAAGAAATAATAGCAATTCTTTAGGGTTGAGTTTGTTTGTGTTTTGCAGAGGAGAAACTGAACAACGATTTGCTTCGTCCAAATTCCGCCACAGACTTTTCTCCCCTCACACCTGCTTTCTCAATTTTTTTCTTTAAACGAAACATGAGGTCTTCAGTTATTGACTTATCAGGCATCTGGTTCCAGTCAGTAAAAGAAAAAATTCAATTGCCATTTTATGAAACTTTGCAGAAAGCTTTTGCTAGGTGGATTTTAGAATATAATTTTGTTTTTGCTAGGGTTTGGTTTTGTTTTTTTTCTGTTTCCTAGAGGGACTTTTTCCAATTTAAATAAAGTTTTAATGGGGGAAAATATCAAACAGGAAACAAGTCCCCCTAACTTATGTTTGGATGTAGTTTCCACTAAAAAGACAACAAATGGTTTGCACCTCCTGCTAGAACATAAAGGATACACTTTTAAAAAAATATACAATGAACTCATTTCACATATGCATCATATTTATTCTTACTAAAATATAAAGTTAAATGAGCAGAATTCTCTTCCCTGCATTAAGCCAAATGTTGCCTTTTTATTCCAATTTTCACCTATTAAAGCTGAAAATCACAGTCAGGGACAGTTAAATCATAGGTCTGGGAACTTATTATGCAATAATAACCACTTGTGAGTCTGAGCACAAACTTGCATAAATTAGCTACATTAAATTCATATGTTTAATTAATGGAACTGTGCCTACATGGGTAGTTATTGTGGTTTAAAAAAAACTATCCTGAGAATACTTAACCCTGTTTTGCTATTATTTAAACTCAGAAAAGGGAAGATTTCAACTAAGTCGTGTATATTGAGTAGGAAATGAAGAAATCCAAAGTTTTGATTAGCTGTAATTGTCATCCAGGGAAGTGAAAATTATTTTCAGCCTTTTCTGAGGTTGTGACTTTATTGTAAATTACTCGACTTTTCCTCAACTATCATGAAATACCCCAGCTATATAGTGATTGTGGTATGTTTATTTACCCCATTTTTTTCATATACTGAGTATAAAGTCAATTAATTGTCAGACCATAAATATACATTCTTCAATCATAGAAGACTTGAAGTGCATTTTCAATCACCATGTTAGCAGCACAAAAATTAATTTGTAAAAATTAAAGTAAAACAATATATTTCTGTTAGTGAAAGAGGTGATCTTCCCTTTCATGTTCATTTTTATTTCTTGCCCCTACCCAGCCTCATTCTTTTCTATCACGCAATTGTGGTGTTACATGGTGAACAATCATATTTATCTATTTTCTACATTTTTTCATTGCTTGTAGTGACATTTTGACTGCTTATTTTCCAGCAGAATTGGTCGCTCGATCCAGTTTTACCCAGGGTCCCACATCAGTGCAAATTACATGAAGACAAGGAAAAGCAACGAGTAGGGAGGTGGCAGGGGAAGCTCCTCTAAAGCCTCTCAGCCTCCAGCAGGAAGGTGGCTTTAACCATCCCCAGGAGTTTTATGCACCAGCAGGAAGGAGAAAGACAAGGCAGTGCCTGAGCTCCAACTTTGAAAATGTCATGGTGGATTTAGGTATGTAAATCCCTTTAATAGCCCATCCCTAAGTGATTTGACTGAGGTCATAGTGACATTTTACCACAAATCAGGGAATGAAGCCCAGATGTGTTAAGGCCCATACAGGCATCCTAACTCATGTTCTAGGTTTCTTTTCCCCCTTTTCCCACAGTAACTTTTCCCTAACACCTTTAACATGGTCAAAACCTGCAGCCTCCATCTTTGGTGGTTTAAAGTATTGAGGACCATCATAAAATTAGCATGGGGGACAGGATTTGAAACAACAACAACAACAACAGTGAGCACGCAGAGATTTTTTTCTCTATTTCACTCCCAAGGCGAGGAATTTTTACAATACCCTCTGGAGTTCCCCTGGCCTCAGCATCAAACATAGAGTGGAGCAGCCAAGAACAGGCCCACACCCTGCTCAACTTGCCAGCAATAATTAATTAACTAAGGAGCAAACAGCAGCAAATATTCCCTGCATAGGATCACACGGTTTCATCTGGTTACATTCCAGTGATCGGAGTGTCACTCCATCTCTTTGTTTTGACTTTATTTTCCTCAGTGTGTGGGTGGGTTTTTTTGTTGTCCATGTTGTTGTTTTCCTTTAAATGAAAACTCAGAATCTGATTTAATAACCTAAATCTCAGCACTGAGCCCCAGGAATAAAAATAGAAATTCAGAAGTTTAATCTGTCTTATACCTTGCTAAACTTGAAAACTCAGTGTCTCATCGACAGCCTTTCAAACTGATTATTGCTCCTGCATGGACAGGGCAGATACTTCTTGACAGCAAGAAACTGTTCCTGCCACAAACACTGCTGGAACATCTCTGTCAAGTGATTCATAAGGGACTTCAGCAGACTGTTGTCAGCTTGTCTGGTGCTGCTGCTCCCCAGTAATAATGTTCTCCTGGAGCCACAGGTGTTCAGAAATATCTCTTTCAGAAGCACCACCTCACCAAGACTTTGGAGTTTGGCTTGTCTGCCAGTCCTAAGTCAGGGAGATAAATATAAATTATATGTTTTCCTACCTGCTCACAGGAGTCCATCTGGGACGTTGTTTCAGAGCACAAAGCAAAACTGCCAAATTAAGGGTAGGTACTGCAGTCCCATTTTGTATAAGGACTCCCCAGCTAGAGTGTGCCCCACTGTTAAGGACTTATATTTATTTCCGTCCCCACTTGACTTGTGGAACAACAGAATCATAGAAGGGTTTGGGTTGGAAGGGTCTGTTAAATGTTATCTGGACAATTAGCAGAGATATCTTCAACTAGATTGGGTAGCTTAGAGTTTCATCCAACCTGACCCTTAAAGTTTCCAGGGATGGGGCCCCTCTGCCATCTCCCTGGGCAAACCAGGTGTTTTACCACCACCTTTGTAAAAAGCTTCTTCCTTGTAACTAATCTCAATCGATCCTATTTCTTCCAAACCATTCTCCCTTGTCCTATAGATCCTGTTAAAAACTTTGCTCTTATTTCCTCATAGGCCCCTCAGTCTCTCATTTAACAGGTGAGACACTTTAACCAGGAGGTCTCAGGAGCTCCTCCTTCCAGAGGCTTCACATCTCTTGCAGGACTCAGAGGATGACACTCTGCAGCTCACATCACTGTCCTGGGAGCGTGGTGTGATTAATTGATTATGATTGGTTTCAAGCTAGCTGCAGGATAAATTTCTCAAGGATTTCTAGGGGCATGGAAGACCTCAAACATCTTTGCTGAAGCCATTACAGTTTGCAGGGAAAAATTCAATATTTCTTAAGCCCAAAATAAAAGTGCCTCAAAGTGCGGGAGGGAAGCTGCTGTTGCTGTGCTTATATGAACTACTCCTGGAGTTCCCTTTTTTCTTATCTCTCCCAGGTACATCTTGTATGTGGATCTTGGCTATGAAGAGATCTTGATATGTCACTGGGCTGCTTCATAACCTATTTAAGGCTTTCACCTGGCTTGTGGGGAGGGGGAGTTTGGATTCCAGCCTGGAGGCCACTAAATATTTCAATACCTGCTATTAAGTACTCAATGCGGTGGTAAGTCAAGTCTCTTCAGTCATTAATCTATAGATCTGTGTTAAAATGTGCTTTTCCTTCCACTGAACTGGTGGAGTGAAATAGACCTGATCAGAAAGGTTATGGCTACTTCCCCCTGCCCTTGACAACCCAGGACATATATCAACAGAGTGCTGAATATGGGTTAAATCAGTTCCAAGAGTTAAGAGATTCAGCTAAAATTTCTACTTTTTCAATAAAGACTCTATTTTGAAGTTTTTTTTAAGAAAAGATTGATGCATTTGTTTAACCGACCTTTGGAAAGAAAAGATCTGAGTGTCTAATTTAGAAATGTTCTGGGATATACAACTTCAGGGCTGGAAGGCTTGAAACCCTCAGGAATGTGCAGGAAATAAACAAACTTTCATCTCAGACATTTCTTTCTGGCAGAATTAGGCAAGTTTTTGCTGAATATGATGGCTTTTGTTGCCTCTATTTACAGACAATTAGAACTCCAGCTTGCAGGTAGCTGCATGAGAATTGGCCACCACACTGCTTGACACTGTGACGCCCAAGTTCCCTTAATGGATTGTCCTTCATTAATTAAGAGGAACATAATGAAGGAAAGACTCGTGCTTTGTCTTTTGTGCTCTGGATGTAGCCGTCATGAAGGCAGGAAAAAAAAACCCTGTGATCACTTTGTTGTCAATTCACAGCATGTGTGTTGGGCAGGTGGGAACCTGGGGCTGGAGCACTGGCATCTTCTCAGGTCTTATTTATTTTTGTGGGTCCTCCACAAATCCAGCCCAGGTATGTACACAGCAGCTTCTTTAGGCATATTTCTAAAATTGCACTCTTTTTTCAGCAATCCTTATGCATGTCTAAGGCTTTCAGAGATCATATTATTCCTTCAGAGAGGCTACAGACTCATTGGCATGGTCCCCATTGCCCAGACCTGCCCTTTGCATAATTGCTCCCATCTAGGTAAAGCAGTTGTAAAACCATCAACAGCTCTAGAAAGCCCAAGTTTGCTACATAATTCAGCTCCCAAATTTGGCCTTTCTTTTATTGGATAACTCTATCTGTTAATGAACACAAACTAGATATCTGCTCCTCTTAAAACACTCATTGGTTCAACTCATATTTAAATGTGTCTTATGATATATAGCTTGTTTCATCTTGACCAGATTTTTAAACACAGGAGAACTAAGGAAATGAATGTGATTTTTGTTATGTGCTGATAGGCTGAAGAAAACCTTAGTCACATAAAGAAGGTGGCCAGAATTTACCCAATGAAATGTTCTTGGGAAGCATTCAACAGCTGCAAGTGTAGTATTTGAAAGCCCAACTCTTGTGGTTGCACTTTAATAAACTGTTCTCTATCTGTGCAGTGTGATTTTTAGTTATGGAGAAGAGGGTGAAACAGTCTTTCATTCTCAGTAAAAATTAGTCAGGGGAGCTCTTACTCTGTTTTCATCCCACCTCCTTCTCTGTGTTCACAATTGTTCTCCTTTATTGTTCTTGAGTTAAATTTTAAATTATGGCACACAGGGAAGACTTTCCAGACCTGACTTATCAGGGGTTGTGTGAGTAAGGAATTTCAGAGCAACCCAAGGACTCATCATCCCAGCACAGGAAACAAGGAAAAGAAACAAAAACACTGAGATCTGTTTTCAGTGCCATTCGTTGCTTATGGGGGAAGGTTTGGCAGCCAAATGGCAAACTTGTTTCAATTAAAAGGTGAATGATAAAGGGGGTGAAAAAGAAAAAATAAAAACTAGGGAGGATAGAGTTTTCTGGAAAGGAAAGCAGCAGGTTATAGTCTTTGCTTTTGCTGGGCTTTTTATTTACTTATTTATCATCAATTAATTAGCAGCACTGCAGAAACACTAGTTCCCAAGCAGCTTGCCACTTGTGCTCAGAGTAAATACCCAGCACACACAATGTAATTAAAAATGTAAATAATACTATCGTCAAATGCTGGCTTGCGTGTCAGCAGAAAGGACACTGCAGGACTCGGGAGAAGGAGCAACAACAATGATCTGAGGGCTACAGATCTGCTCATTGTGTCTGTTGACCATGGGGTAGCACATGGGTCTAATCTGTTTGCTCATCGTGGTGGTACCTCATTGTTGATCACCATCAATATGCGCACTGAGCACCAGCCAAAAAAAGAGCAGCCACTGTTGTCATGGTGATGTGAAAAGAAGAAGCAAAAAAAGCTCATCCAGTTGCAGGAGGGGTGGCTGGGGGTTTGGGAAATGGAGGTTGGAGTCCCTCCCTTGTCACAGGGCTTTGAATTGGATGCTAGCATCTCAGTCATTGGCTTGAGCCATCCATTTTATTGAAACAGGTGTTTAAATCCTTCTGAGAGTCCTGCCTCTGTTCCCCATCATCACTACTCCACTACTCAGCAGCATTTTTACTACTTTGACGTCTATGGGCACTTATATTTTCCTGGGGTGCACTTATATGTAACATCTTATCCCCTTGATAATAAATTTCTAACAAGATCTTTCCTTTGCATGGCAGGATTTTTATCCAATACCTTCTCTTAGTGATCTTGGATAATTTATCAGAAAGTGAGTATTCTTGCAAGATCTAAGCCATTGTTTAAAAAATATTTTGAGGGACATACTTTGATAAGACACATATAAACATTATAGAGATCTCCTATTTCCACTTAAAAAAACAACCAAACCAGAACAAAACAAACAAAAAACAAACAACCAAAAAAAATCCCAAAGATTGAAAAAGGGGGGAAATGGGTCTCTCACATTACAGCCACTATGAGTGAGAACTTTTGAAATCTCATTGCATTAAGAAAAGCTAATCATAGACTCATAAGATCAATAGAAACATAGAATAGTTAGAGTTGGAAGGGACGTGAAAGAACATCTAAATCCACCCCCCTGCCATGGGCATGGACCTTTTCACTCATTTAGGTTGCCTAGGGCCCCAGCCAACCTGGCCTTGAACACTTCCCATTCTGTTGAAACTTTGATTTTGGTAAGAGACGAGATTACCAGGAAGGCTGAGAGTATAAGTACAGTGTGTGCCTTTGCCAACTGTAGAACAAAAATATGTTGTGATTCCAGCATCACCGCACATCACTTGCAAAAGGATGAGACTACCATGAGGTTTTTGACTTCAGTCTTGCACTAACCCTGCTGTACAGGTGGTTCCTACCCACTGCTTCTCCTCAATTTCTTGAAAAGGAACTATCTTTTCTTTGTCATTCCCTCCAGAGCTCAGTCCTTAAAGAGGAGCAATTGCCATTGCTGTAAACTCTCTGCCTCAGGAAAAAAGTCTTTAAGTATTTATATATGCGGATATACATGCATGCATGTGTGGTAATGTATGTATATATATAATATTTAACCCAGTACATTCAGTCTCTGATTAGGGCTACTCATTGGAAATACTGTTTTTAATAAAAATAGTATTAATAATAATATTGGTATTGATATTGATGATGATGATAATAACAACAACAATAGCTAATCTAGGCTATAGAGAAGAAATATAAAAAGAGTTTTGCAAGACTAATAAAAACAATATTTTTCATTCCTTAATGCAATCTTAGGTTAATATTCTGATCAGGAATGAAGAATGAGTTGTGCAAAAAGCTTTGCTTGGTTTATGCAGGGGCTTTGCATCCTTAACATTATTCCTCCATAGTAATATTTCCTAAACTGAGGGCACTGGATTTGTGTTCTTTTAACATAGAACACTAAAGGGTTTCTACTGCTTTAACAAGTTTGTGGTAGCTGCCTTAACAAATGAAAAGTATCTTTAAAAATCTCAGATTTTTTTGATATCAATATATCATTGTGTTGATCAAAAAAATGTTGCTTGTCATTAAACCTAGATACTGGCCAAATTAAAAACCAGGTATTATGATGTTTGTCTTGGCTTATTCTACACATCAATAGGAAAAATCATATAATGGTCACTGCTCAGGGCCTTCCCATGATTTCTTAAAATTTTAATAATTAAATAAAGAAAGCCTGAGAGGACTTGGAGGTGTAGTTTTTTTTGTAGACTGCTCCCTGTGATATGTTATTTGAATACTGATTTCTTTTCTTTTTAGGGAAGCAGCACAAAGATTTGTTATATTTCTTGTTGAAAAATAAAATGGTACCTTCAGTCACTTATATGCATGTAAGGCCTTTCTTCTTCCCCTTTGACACTAGTATTCTTACTTTTCCCTTCAGTTTCTTTTTCTCCTAATGCTGTTTATATGCCATATTACACTCTCTAATTTCCTTTTATCTTTTCTTTATTTTGCAATGTCTCAGTACATGTCTCTTTAAGACAAGTTAATTTAGTCAATTACTCCAGTTTGGTTTCAGATAAAATCTTTAATTTATCCAGGCCCCTCTTTATTCTTTCTAAGATCCTCTTTCCATTAATTTCATGAAACATTCTAATTCTCCATTTTAGGAAAAAGCTAATTTCACTCACTTGCACAGAATTCCTCAGTCTTTTTCCTCTACTGCATGTTTTACTTAAACGGTACTGGGTGGGTTTTGGTGATGTTCTTACTTACTAGAGAAGCTTTCCTTTCCTGCTCTGCCTGGAAAACTGACACAGACCCACTTGCCTTCTCCTGCATCTCTGCACAAGACAGAAAATGACGCATTCCCAAAAGGATGAGGAATTTTTCCTGCTCAATCACAGGAGAACACCTATGCCTCTGTCACCGAGGCCATGCCTTGTCTTGCAGAAGGGTTGTCAAGCCTTGAGGAGGCTACCAAGGGAAGTGGTAGAGTCAACATGCCTGGAAGTGTTCAAAAAATGTGGGGATGTAGCATTTGATGACATGGTTTAGTGGTGGGCATGGTGGTGGTGCTGTCTTGACAGCTGGACTGGATGATCCTGATGATTCCAACTTTACCGATGCTGTGATTCCTGATTCTGTACCCCTGGGTGGAGGGTGTGGGGGATTTTTATTTGGGATTGGCTGGAACACCAGTGGGACAATGCTGGGGCTGCCTGTAGGTCAGCAGGTAGAGGCAGGTGTGCCATGCAATTATGCTGGAGTTCCCCTTCACTGGAACTGGAATTTCCCTCCATAGAGTTGGAGATGGAGACTGCAACTCTCTTAGAGCCTCTCCCTCTCCTCTCAGCTCGGATTTTGTTTTCCATGAGTATTTCACATCCTGGCAGTTGCCCAGGATTGTTTTGCCTCCCCCAGCAAGTTGCTCTCATTTTCCTCATTTAAGAAATGGGAAAGATAAATCCACTGCAAAACAGCTTGACCACCAATACCCCAGAGGGCACGAAGCAATGAGAAGGCAGAGATTGGTCACTACTGTAAATAAATATATTGCTTCAGAAACAGCTTTCCTTGCTTAGTAATTTTCTCGTTCATCTGCACTCCTTGCTTCACTTAACTGGTTTTAGAGACAGGGCTTGACAAGTGACAAGTCCCTGACAACAATCAGTCCCCTTGTACTATCCCACTATAAAAATACTGCAATGTGCTACTGAATTTGGGCAGAAAAAAGAGTGCCTCCTGCTTTTCCATGCAGAGGCACAGACAACAGGATCAGGAAACTGAGTTTGCTGAAACTCCACCAAAAAAAAAAAGGAAGAGGAAGTAGACTAAAAAACAAAACAAAAAAAGAAACATGGGGTCTATGCGGCTTGCCAAAATTTTTGGGTGGCTTGTTAAGCTGACCACAAGTCTTATACTGGATACAGAAAGATGCAAGTAGCTCAGTGGCCAGAGTGTTCAAAACCTGGGAGATGTGGAGGACTTTTATTGTTAGCAAAAAGTTCCTGGAAATGGGGATTAAAAATATGTGCTTTAAATAAGTTAATATCAAAAACTTACAGCATTCAGCAAAATGGTCATGTTTTATTAAGAATAAGTTTGCTCCATTTGAAACATGTTAAAAAAAACCCACTATTTAACCAGGAGTAAAACAAAACAACAAAACCAAACTCAAAAAGAACTGGGTACATTTTGAAATGTCAGCATGTTAGCCCATAGAAGATGTATTTTGGTCATCTTCTGCTCCTTGTCTTAATAAATGACTCTGATGAGCCAAAGTAGATAAATTATTTCCCTTCTTTGTATTGGAGCATATCAGAACCCTAAAACATATTGCAAAAGATTACACAATTCTAACTCTGCAAAATATTGGAAAATGTGATCCAGACCCTCAGCTGCAAGGTAGCAGGGTATTTTAGAACAAATGCATTTGGTTCAGTTAAGCAGTGTTTACACACAAAATCTCTCTATTTCTGTGCAGCATATTGACCTGAACTCCCCTAAAATAAACCTATTTTTACAAAGACACTTCAAAAAGCAACCTCTTTATAGAATGCCACCAATGTGAACTACATTTGCAGAGATAACCCCATCACAGTGGACTCACATTTGAAATCATATTTACATATTCAATTTTTTCTATCAAGAAATGCTCTATCAACTGTTACATTCCAATAACCATGAACATAAATGAGTGCAGACTTCAAATGGACAATCATTAACCTATGCTGTAATGATTATACAACATCCTTCAAATACTGAATGTTTTGAACGTGATCAAGTGATTCTTTCTTGTTATTTTGACTTTCATACTAATTATTAAACTTTAATTACCCATTATGGGTAATTATTAATATTTATTGTGCATTATTGTCATTGTTCATGGGCTTTTATAAAGAGAACTATACTTGATATAGAGAAAAACATCATTAAATTAAATATTCATTTACATGGTTTTGCAGCAACCTATTTTTAAAACAAATGGGTATGAGCCTGTTTTTCTATTAGCTGTTATGTTTATAAATATTGATTTACTGCCCATTATTCTTCTTGACTACATTTCTGTGACTTTCTATACCTTTATGTTTTCTCTATAAGCATTTTCTCTCTTGTTAAGATTACAAATGTGAACAGAATAAGAAAGAAAGTTGTTAGAAAAGCAAGCAAATAAAAACTTTCTACCAGTTACATTAGCAGTATAAATTATTTCCAGTGTTGGTACCTGGGGTAAGACAGAAGTAAGAAATGCAATCACAGTGTGCTTAAATTAAAATTAGGTAAAAAAAATATTCCATGTATTACTTTCTCTAGAAATTGAGATGGACTAAAGCCAACTGACTTTTTGAGCAGCACACAGAGCTTAACTCATTTTAAATGTCCTTAAACATAGTAAGGGGCCTAGTAGGATTTTCAAAAGTTTCTATATCTGGAACAAGAATACAAGTGATACTATAGTCCAGGGTTGGTTTTAAATTTAAATGGGTAAAGTGTGGCTTGACAGATGTCCCAGGCCACAAAGCAAGGTAGCACATAGGGTCTAAAATACATTTGGCCATCAGTTTCTTTGAAAAATCTACAAATTTGAGCTGAATTCTTTGAAACATTTTATTCAAAAGCATTCCTGAAAATATAACTGCTGGCTGCTTTTGGCCTTCAGCAGTTCACTGAGGCAGTCTCCAGCTGAAGGTTGACATAGTTCAATGCCACCCACATAGGGTCATGGAATTACAGAATGGTTTGGATTGGGAGGGACCTAAAAGGTCACTCAGTTCCACGCCCTGCCATGGGCAGGGACATCTTCTACTAGATCAGGTTGCTCCATGGCCCACCCAACCTGGCCTTGAACATTTCTAGGTATGGGGCATTCACAGCTACTCTGGGCAACCTGTGCCAGGGTCTTACTGCTATCACAGTAAAGAATTTCTTCCTAATATCCAATCTAAAACCATCCTTTTTCAGTTATCAGTGTTTAAGGGGTGTGTGTGGTTCCTAGCAGGACTAAGCTCAGGACATGCCCAAGACATTATTCATTCACTGCAAAAAGAAATTCATTCCCTCAGTACAAATTCATAGCTCAGCCTCAGCCACAGACATGGCCACCATGCACTTGCTGAAAACATTCCCAGCAGGAAAAGTCAAATCTGAATATTTATAAAAGGTGAGCACAAAATGTATGTGTCTGCGTGTGTGTGTGCTCCATTTAAATGAATTTTACAGATGATCTGTACTAATAATATAAAAAATAAATTTTTGCAACAATTCCCCTTATACATATGATTTTTTAGACATTTATCACGCATTCATTTTTGTGAGTCTCACGTGACTTTATACCAAATTAAAACAAGCCATACATATGTAAAATCTTCACCACCTTAAAGAGTTTGACCCATATTGGGAACAATGAAAGATACAGGACTGTATCATCAGTGGTTTTATTTAAACCTCACATAATCAGATGCCATATTTAGGTTTGAAAAGCCTTGGTTTTCTGTGCATATCTGGTTTGCTCCTTCTCCCCCAGAAGCCCATAAGAACATTGATTTGCAGCAAAGCCCACTCAGCATGCAAGGAGGCAGGAGCAGCAGCTGGTTTATGCACACTTACATGCATACCAATATCATTCTTACAGGTTCATGTAAAAATAATCTCAGGATTTACTTCCAAATAGTCCAAATCCCTCTTTCCCTTTATGATAGGCTCCACTGTGCCTGTTCGGATTTCCAGGTGTCATTTAAGAATGTGAAGTGCTCGTGAAACAGGAGGCAGAACAGCTAAACCTGCTTCTGAAACAGATGACCCCATCTCCTCTGCACGTCAGAGCTGGCCAGTGGATTGACCTGGATGTGTATTCACCTGTTTTCTGAGGGCAGAGGGGCCATTCTTTTATTTGGGATTTGTTGTTTTCTTTGAATATAATTCTGATTGAAATCTGAGTAAAATGCATTAAAATAATGAATGCGCGCCGCCAAAAAAATACTGCAGAGGTGTAATCTTTGACCTGGTTTCCCTGAAAATGTGCGAGAGAAATTTAGACATTTCCATGAGCACAGCAGGATTTTTACAGCTCACATTTCTGCTCCCTGGTGCTCTCAGAGGGGCAAACTGCATAGAAAAACATTAGATGTTCGATTAGGTAATAGCATTAGCATTTAAGATAAACTTTCCTTTCTTCACAAAGATAAACTCTCATTATTTAAAACGTGTTTCATCCTCTGGCTCCTCCATAGGACACACTCATGCAAGCTACCTGCCAATAGCAATTAAAGCTTAGTTTGCAAGGAAAGTGGGTTTAATTGCCAAAGCACTATTTATAGGAAGTCCCCCATGAGGATTACTGAGCTGCAAGAATGCAGATTAAGCAGAATGAGGGCAGCAGGGAGTGTGATGCACTTTGGCTAAACAGCTCTGTCAAGCTCAATAGGTGTGGGAACCGCGGGAGCGCCGGTGACAGCCCGACACCGCTTCCCCCACGCAGAGCTGGGTGCTGCAGACACTCTGCAGTGTGACAGCACGTCCTCAGACATTTCATACCAAGGCATCCTCTCTCTGCAGGTATTTGTCCCCTCCCCTCGCCACCCAGTAACCATCACAGCTGGCAAAATCTGCCTTGAGGCGTCGCCGGCTTTGTGGGTTGGGGGATTATGGTTGTGCCTGTTCCAAAGGATGCAGAGGGGAGCCACAGTTCTGCCCCTAATAGGGCTGGAGTACTTCAGACAAGGGAATTAGTCCTGTATTTCACTCCCTGCCTTGCAGCAGCAAATGAGTGAGTTTATCTCCTCCAGAAAACAAAGAATATTAGGACAGGTAATGAGAGACAGCCACAGTGAACCCAGGAGTAATAGGGCGACTGTAACTGTAGTTGGGACAGGTGATTTCCTGCCAATTCCTGCCTTCCTCATGGTCCACACCTGCTTACTGAAGGGTCAAAACAGGCCTGTGTAAAAGGGGAATTGTTGAACTACTTTAGTTTGAAAGAACTGTTAAAGGTCATCTAGTGTATCCCCCTGCAATGAACTGGGACACCTTCAACCAGATCAGGTTGCTCAGAGCCCTGCCCAACCTGACTTTACATGTTTCCAGGGATGGGGAATTCACCAGCTCTCTGGGCAACTTGTGTCAGTGTTCCACCACCATCAAAATTAAATTTCCTTCCTTATTTGTAGTCTAAATCTGCCCTCTTTTAGTTACAAACCATTATCTCTTTTCCTATTGCAATGAACATGCTAAATGCCCACTCTGCTTTTGTCTCTGGGACTCTTCCTCTGCCCCTTGGTATATGCACAGTTCACCTGCCCCATTTGCCCTCTCAAACATCTCCCCCTCAGGCAAGAGACAAACTGCTGTAAAAATGTGAAATTTTATGCTTTCCTGTTAATTCTTTATAATCTTTTTATCATCATCATCAAGCTAAGCAAGAACATAAATGTTGGGATATTTGGTTGAAGGAGTGACTGAAAATAAATATATCATAGCCTAACATTGATTAAGATCAAATGCTTCACTAAGCTTTAATATGATTTCTAATTGTTTAAATACATTTTTAAACAATCCTAGCTAAAAATTCACGACAGTTAATCATAAAATGGTAAAATATTTTATTTTTCCAAGATATTTTCAGCTATGGTTAATGAATAAATTAGCTCATCTGACAGAAATTCACAGGCAAAATAGATGTTGTCAAATCTACAGTTTCACCGAAGGGGTTCCGGCTGAAAAATTACATCCTTCTCTGATTAAATCCCTCATTAAGATTCAGGCCTGTTCTGTCAGTAAATCAGTAATCTGGTAAAAAAGGATAATATCATCATATTCCTTGTTGGCTTGTCCGTGTCCATCTTATCCCACCTTCTTTATACTCTAAACTCCCTGCAACAGGGATTGTGTTCATCACACAATCCACAACTTGCCAAAATCTCAGAGTTCTGTCATTGCCTATTAACTCCTGCACTCCCTGAGCTGCCGTTATTCCTACTCTGATGGTAATACAAGAAAAACATGAGATTTAATCTCTTTGCAGGCTTCAGCACTGCTCAAGCATATGCCCAGATCTAGGAAAATTTTCAAGATTTCTCTCTGACTGTGAAATTTTGACAGCTCTGTTGCACTCATTTTTAAGGAAAATTTAACTATCTCTCATAACACCTTGATTGTTGGAGTCAGAGCATTAGGAAAAGGGAAACACATAGAGAAGAAATTTGACTGAAGCACAGGTGGTCTGCTGTAGGACCAGCTTTTATTATAGTCCATGGAAATGATGGTCTCTTGAAAGTCAGCAAGACCAGCAGCAGAACCTTGTGAGGCCATAGCGCTTAAGGATTAGTTCCATAATTTCCACACTGCCTTTTTTTACTTTCTCAGATAGAACACCTTATGAATCATGTGATTCATTTGTCAGTAGCCACAAGAAACAACTCCTCATGCCATGTGGGATGGAGCAGTAAACACCCTGGATTTACCTCAACCTGAAGCCACCCATTTAAAAGCTGAGAGAATTGGGATTGTTCAGTCTGGAGAAGAAAAGGCTTCAGGGCAGCCTAATTTTGTCCTTCTGTTTCATGAAGGGAGGCCACAAGAAAGATGGGAAAAAGAGACTTTCTGCAAGCATGTGTAGTGATAGGAAAAGTTTTGAAGTGAAAGAGGGCAGGTTTGAATTAGATATTAGGAAAAAATTCTTGACTGTGAGGGTGATGAGGCCCTGGCACAGGCTGGCCAGAGAAGCTGTGGCTGCTCCATCCCTGGAAGTGTTCAAGGCCAGGCTGAACAGGGCTTGGAGCAACCTGGTCAATTGGAAGGTGTCCCTGCCCATGGCAGGGGGTGGAATGAGATAGTTTTTAAGGTGCTTTCCAACCCAAACCATTCTCTTATTCTATGATTCAATGATTTCTCCTAATGGGAGAAATCCTCTTTGCTCTTTTTTAGAGCAAAACCCTAAAGAGTTCAAGTTACTGGAAAATTCCAGTGCTAAGTCTGGACAGATATTTAATGACCTAGATTCTGAGGAACAAAACAATGGCCCTCAGAAGCCAAAATCTTAGAAGAGTGAACTACTCTTCTGTTTTTCTCTGGGGCAATCTGGGGAATTAAGTATGTGTATGCTCATGAAATGAAGCAAGGATTGTGTGTCTGTTAGTGAGAGGAGAATATTGAGTCTTGCATCACTCAGCATTTCAAAAGCCAAAAGTGTGACACTTACTGTTTTTCACAAACATTCATTCTCTTCTTTTTTTCTCCATTTCTTCCCTTCCCTTCCCAGACCTCCACTCTCACAGTGATCAACGATCCCAGTGACTCCCTGACTTTAAAGCTGGGTTCAGAAACAGATGAGCCCACACTGAATCCAGGACTCTCCAAACTTTGAAGCTTGAAGATATCCAGATCTGATCAAGGCTTGGCTCCTCCTCATGCAGAATAGCAATGCATTTTCCCATCCTTTTGACTGGATCTTTGTTCTTAGCTGGCAGAGGAACAACACAGTGATGCACAGCTGAACCACATTCCCCAAACAGAAGGCCAACAAAAAAAACGTAGGGTCTGCCTCTACAGCTGACTCACAAACACCAGACACAAACAGTAACATGAAGGTTTCAAGGAGGAGCATCCTGCTTAGAACCCTATGAATTGTTCTTTCTGTTGAGTATGGTCCTGCAAAGATTGTCACTCCTAATCAGCCTTAGGCTGAAGGAGAACTATCTTTTAAACCAACTTCAGAAATTATTCTTTTTAAGGCTGGTAAATCTATGCTAACCAGTTATTGGTGCCACGTTCAGAAGCTCAGACAGAGTTAAATTATGCTTCAGATTAATGTATTGAGCAGTTCAGGGGTTAGATAAACAGCTGTTTCTCAAGCAGGCACACTACAAAGCTTAACTGTTCACTGGAAGGGCAGATACAGTCTAGCTGAAGTCCCAGTGGGCCAACTTTTATTTGTTTCTGATTGGGAGATATCCAAAGCTGACTCCACGCTACTGATGACCTCCCTTAGCAGGGGCAGAAAGTTGAACCTCTGGAGCCAGTGTGATTTTACCAGTCTCTGGGAAAAAAACCACAACAAATCTTCAGCTACTCCGAGATAATCTGCAAAATGTTGCACTTTCACTAATGAACTTTAAAAATTCTGGGGGAATAAAAATAGATATGCAAATAGACAGAGACAACAGGGGAAAACCATGTAAAATTCCTGAAACAAACATTACTTGTGACATTTTGCAAAGGTGTTAGATAACCAAGCATGTTAGTTAATGAAGTATATTCTGAACACCAAATCACTCAATGGGAAAGGCCCAACACAGATTGTTTAGTTACCTGATATTATTTAAAGCATTTCAGCAAAGCACTGATTTCTCTATTCAGGCCAGTAGCTGCCTAGTTTGGGGCAATGATTAAATGCTTACTCTGTGTAAAAGACCTGGCTATAAGGAAAAAACCATCCCAACATAGAATGGAACATCCTAAAAAAAAAAAAAAAAAACCCAAGAAAATGAAATCCAGATTTAATGGATTCAATGTCAAAAGTTCTATTAGATTCAGTGGCAGAAGTCCTGTTAGTTTCAATAAGTGATTTGGTCCCATCCTGACACAGATCTGCTTGCCAAACCTCGAGACACGTAGATGTGGCATGTGGGACATGGTTTAGTGTTGCACCTGGGAGTGCTGGGTTTATGGTTGGACCTGACAATCTTAGAGGTCTTTTCCAGCATAAATGATTCCATCATTCTGTGTGTGGTCATTCACTGTTTTGTCAGGTAAAAAAAGTAGGCTAAACTGGGTAGGCCAAACTGTCTGAGTAAAAACAATGGAGTTTTCTGGATCTTCATGGGTGCACACTCAGAAGAGTTCAGGACTGTGTTTTCTGTGACCTGTAGTGGCTTTTCTGACAGTCCCAAACTCCCTGTGGCCCCCAGCGTCTGCCTTTCAGATCCTGCTCCAGTGGGTAGAGCACTTGCAAGTCTCACCGGTGACCAGAGGGAATGGCCTGAAGTTGTGTTAGGGAGGTTTAAGCTGGATATTGGGAACAGGTTCACTACCAGTGGGTGATTAGGCATTGGAACAGGGAAATGGTCACAGCCTGGGCCCTGACAGAGGTCAAGAAGCATTTGGACAGGTCTCTCAGGCAGGACTCTTGGAGCTGTCCTGTTCAGGGCCAGGAGTTGGACTTCAATGTTCCTTGTCCCCTCCAAGTCAAGATACTCTATGATTTTGTGATCAATTATAGTCAAATTAACTGTGCAAGCTCAAACCCACCAAAACTGACAAACCTTAAGGAATCCAACATGTTTTATGGACACGAGGAGTGTACAAGTTCTGAATGCAGACTGTCTTTTGTCAGAGTAATGGACCATCAAGGAGCACCATCAAGGAGATGTTAGATGTGTGTCTGCAGCCTCCCTTCCATCAGGAGGTCACCAAGAGGTCTAATGGGGGTTTGATATTATCATATGACTCTGCTGAGGTGATTTGGAAATCTGTCTCATAGATTAAAAGCAAGTAACACAGAGACAATTCATACTGAGAAATCCAGGGGGAATAACTGGTTATTAGTTCACTTCTTGTGGGCAGTATGGAAGAAGTGAGTCATTACAAAGGATAAACTCAAATTGCAACCGGCTTTACTTTTATATTGATAACATCTATTGCTAAATTATAACAATAACAGTGACGTTATCTTGAGAAAAGGGGCTTCAAAGCACAACTTCCCATCTTATTTGTGCTCTCTACCTAGAGGAACACTAGTTGCTTAGCTAAAGAACAGAAGAGATGTGGGTTTGATTCCTGGTCATGCTAAAGGTTTCCTGTCTTGCCTTGGGCAAGTCCCTAAATCTGCCTGAGTCTCATTTCCACATCTGTGAAACGGGGATCATGGAACAGTCTGCCTTTCATCCACCTCAATTTAGAAGGTAAAACCTTTTTGTCACAGACTGCTTTAACATGTGAACTTTGGCATGTGTACATGCACAGAAAGAGAGGAGAGGGCTTAAAACAAGACTTGCGTTTTTGAGGGGCCACGTGAGTATTGAAAACACTGATAAATTAAGAGTTTTATTTAGAATGTACAAAACAAGCAGAGTGGAGTTTTTCTAAATGAATATCAATGTTTCCACCTGAGCTTGTAGTCCAGACTTATGGCCAACAGGGAGGAAGAGAACCTTCTTCCCCAAAAGTATCCTGGGCTGCATCACAAGAAGCTTGGCCAGCAGGTCAAGGGAGGTGATTCTGCTTCCATTCTCTGCCTTTGTGAGAGCCCTCCTGAAAGTTCTGCGTCCAAATATGGGGTCCTCAGCAAAAGAAAGATTAGGATTTGTAAGAGCAAATCCGAATGAGGGCCACAGAAATTGTCAGAGGGCTGAAACCTCTGCTCTATAAAGACAGGCTGAGAGAGTTGGAGTTGTTCAGCCTGGAGAAGAGAAGGCCCTCGGGACACCTTGTTTTGTCTTTTCAATACCTAAAAAGGTTTGTAAAAAGACAGAGAGACGATTTTTACTAACACAGAACAAGGGGCAGCAGTTTTAAAGTGCAAGAGAGTAGGTTTATGTAACAGTGGTCACAAGGGTTCTTGGGTGAAGGAAGAGACGAGAATGTTGACTCCATGTTCAGAAGGCTTGATTTATTACATTATAAATATACTACAAAGAAATAGAAGGAAAGGTTTCCTCAGAAGCTAGCTAAGAATAGAAAAAGAAAGAATGATAACAAAAGCAGCTTTCTCGGACTCTGTCTGAGATAGCTTGGCCCTTGATTGGCCATTAATTACAAACATCCAAGATGGGCCAATCACAGACAGACCTGTTGCATTGCACAGCAGCAGATAACCATTGTTTACATCTTGTTGCTGAAACTTCTCTGCTTCAGCAGGAAAAATCCTAAGAAAGGATTTTTAGAGAAGAGACGTCTGCGACAGGTTTAGATTAAATATTAGGAAGAAATTATTTACTGGGACAGTGGTGAGGCCGTGGCACAGGTTGCCCAAAGAAGCTGTGGCTTCCCCATCCCTGGAAATGTTCAAGGATAAGTTGGATGGGGCTTGGAGTAACCTGGTTCCGTGAAAGATTTCCCTGCTCATGGCAGGGGAGTGGATTAGATTATATTAAAAGTTCTTTCAAACCCAAATCATTCTGCGATTCTCATTCTGTAGATCTAAAAGTAGATATGGTGAACTGTTCAATATAAAATTCTTTATTTCTTTTCAGTACTGCAAAGGAATATTTTATCATAGGGAATATGATATTTTATCATATTTTGTCAAGAAATATCAGAAGTTAGGTGAAACATCCCCACTTTCAGCAGGTTTTTTTTGCATATGGCAACATCACTGGGGACCATTATAGAGCACGTTCCAGGCCCAGGGGGTAATGGTTGTTTGTTGCAAGTCAGCAAAGGGAATTGTAACACAAAAATTTGAAAGCTCTGGCTAAAAACAATATTTTCATTTGGCAAAGCTTTGTTTCCATTAGTAACATGAAATGGGCAGGGAGAACCCCTCACCTCCAGCACTGTGCCTCTGACAAAGTCAGTACTGCCATGCTGCTCAGAAGAGAGTGGGAAAACCTCGAAGCAGGTAGATTCCTGCAACCTACACCCTGCCACATCCCTAAAAGCTGAAGAGGAACCTAAATCTTGAAATTCACAGTTTTTAAGCCTTTATTATGATGACACATTGTTAGTTTTACTGTAAACCAAGACATTTCCTTGAACCCTTGAATCCAATTGCTTGTGAAGATCTTTGCCCAGTGTTATTTAAAAGCCAAGGACTCTGTTGGAGTTGACTCTATCTGCTTATCAACATTAGTTAAAATCACAGTCAGTTCCTCAGGTGGGTTTTAAAGCTGCTCTGAACAAATTTCACTACTGCCATTGATGACAGCTGTCCCAGGGAATTATTTCCTTTAGCTTGTGTCCTAAGAAGGAGAAAAAAAGGAAAAAATTTATTATTTTTCTCACGTCATTGCATCTGTTTTGTCAAATTTACTTTTTTGCAGTCTCCAGGTTCCTGACATTCACCACAGCTAAACAAAAATAGAAAATAATAGAAAAAATCATGGAGTCCTGGCTCATCATCTAGCTAATGTAATGCTGCTGTATTGTTTTTCACTAAAATTAGATTAAATCATTTTGCAGTAGGAAAAAGATTCTCTTGCTCATCCTTGAGTTTCAAATCAAACTACAAACAATATACACCTGAAATGACAAGAATCAGAACCCTCATATTCACTCTGAGTTATAAAATATTATTGTAATTAACAGTCAGCAGGCTGATTATGAACAGAAGTGTCCCTTCAGGGCAAACCTGTGGACATCTAGCTGAAGAACCCTTTCCCAGTTATGTCAAGTTAGGATATATTTTAGGATGAGCACAAGAACCCCGCTACTTTGTGCAGTCCATTATTCCAAATCACATCTTTCAAAGGGTTTGAAGAGTGAATAGCCCTGAGACCAGGCATTAAAAGATTTGGTCAAGATCAAGCAGAGACTCCCAAGAACATTTTCCAAGGTTAGATGCAAGTTCTGCACCAGGCAGGTGCACTTATTCCACGTTTTCCTTCAAGCTAACATTTCACCCAAGAAAAGGGATAATTTAATCGTGTTATTGGAAATTAATCGTGTTATAATCTCCACTGTTACCCATTCATGTACTTTGCTTTCAGCTGCAATGAGAGCAAAGGCATGGATTGGCCTGATGCTTTCCCTAGAAAGAGAAACCAGAGCCTATAATAATGGTACAGTCTGAAAGTGTTCTTCCCTAGGCCTTGTTTCTTTAGATTGGCTTCTGCAACCACAACGAACACCCAGCCCTGGTGATTGTGGACTGCAGAACCCTGCAGGTCTCAGCAAGAGCCTGACTTGACCTTTCTTGCCCTGTGACCATGAGTTCCATCCTGGATTAAAGAAGGGTGGATGGCCATGGAATTTAGCACACTGTTTCCTCACTCTGAAATTATGCAATGGCTGATGAAGCAATGTCTGACCCATTAAGGTGGCATAATTTATTTTCCCATGAGACCAAATGGAGGGCCAGGAAAGGAATTTTATAAAAAGAATCAGTAAAATGTATTGTATTTTTATGGATGAGGCTTGAGTTGTAACAGATTCCCTTCCTTTTCTTTTTCTTTTTTCTTTTTCTTTTTCTTTTTCTTTTTCTTTTTTTTCTTTTTCTTCTTTTTCTTCTTCTTCTTATTTTTCTTCTTCTTTTTCTTTTTCTTCTTCTTTTTCTTTTTCTTCTTATTTTTCTTCTTATTTTTCTTTTTCTTCTTCTTTTTCTTTTCAATGTGGGAGACTCATTTGTGGTTGGAACCTGTCCAGTGTTTTCTTTTGGTTGAAAAAAACCTATTTCATAACCAATACACAGCTAGGAAAAAAAATCCTGGTTTTGCAGGTTCATGGAAAACATGGAATCATTCATCCCCAACTCAATGACTTTGAAGCAAATAAACAAGCAAATAAAATGAATGCCTTTCTGGTTTGTTGTTTGGGGGGAAAAGTTCATTACTGGGATCACACTGGGGGGAAAAATACAACTTGCTGATGAAAATAATTAATTCAAGCCTGGGGCAAATGCATGACAATTCTTCATTTACCTGAGAAAGAGAAATAGATCTGAGAGATATTGCAACCAAGGAAAATCCCAGTTCCTATGTATTTCCATAACTTCTTTGCCATAAAGCAAATATATTTTAATTAAAATATTGGACTGAACTTGACTGTTTTTATAGGCAGCCTCCTGTCACTGATCAAAACCACTTTCTCTTCTTTGAATGTTTTGTCTTATAAAAAATTAACCAGTGCAGGTTTTTCCCCTCTGTCTTGCCTGAAGCAAAACAGAAAGTTTACCTGCCAAAGGCAACCATTTTTGAATTTGCTTTCTTATTAAAAGGAGGCACCAGTGTTCAAAGCTATCAACAGGAGCTTTTTTCCCTTGAAATGTTTTTCTAAGCAGCACAAACCCACTTGACATCTGGAAAACTCCACCTGTTCAGTTCACTAGCTCATCACGATGAGACATATTGAAAGTAAATAAGTAGATTGAAGTAAAGATGTGAATGTGCATGAGGTTGCATGTGTGAGCAAAAGAGAATTGAGAGAAAACGCTGTAAAGATCAAGGGCCAAAACTTTATCAACTCATTAGAATATTTCTTTTAAATATCATTTGCCAGCAAAACAAACAGTTGGGAATGAGGATGCCAAAAGTTTTCCAATCCATTTATTTGTTGATGAAGTTAAAGGAATGCCTTACTAATTCATTAAGCCTGTGACCAGTTTGGGGTGCTCAGATCCAAGTATTGCATGTTTTCCATTTCTCTTACTTTTTCCCATTTCTTATGTCTTAATATCACACTGAAGAACTGAAATTGTGCTGAATTGTCAGACATACTGCAGTGCTAGCAGGAACCCAGGGACCTGATTTTTTTCCCTGAATATTAGCCAAAGGCATAGTAGATCAGTTCTGAAGGTGAAATGGACTTTACTGAAATAATCTGGGTTTTTTTTTTTTTCCTGCTCTATGGCTAGGTTCTCTGCAACAAGGTCTAGTAACTCACCTAATGCCTTTGGGGAGAATGAAACCTCCTGATCTGATGAAATGCTCAAAATTAAAAGTAGCAAAATAATTCATCTAATCAACAGGTACGGCTGCAGCAAAATACCTTTTCAGGATTGACAGCATACCAGGATCAGAGCAAATGTAGGAAATAAGTACCATAAGAAATCTGGGAAGCAAACAGTCAGCATAGACTGTCTGATTAACTCACAACACAGCGGTGATTTGAGCTGACAAAATGTTATTGGAGGGATCACTCACTTCAACACTGTTTGCTTTGGGAAGTCAGGGAGAGATTTATTATGGCTGAAAGCCTTTACAGCTGTCAGATATAAGTGCTAGTTAAAAGAAGAGAATATAGAGGCTTGAATTAACAGTGGGAGCTTAGGTCTAAATACACGTGAGAGCAGAAGGTTTAATCTGAGTGGGGGTATCATCAAAATCTTGCTTGGAAATGCATTACTTTTAGATCATCTTACATACTGGCAAGGTGTGTTTATTTTGCATGTATTGTGCCTTTATTGGAATACGTATCAGTGATAAAGAAGTAATGTTGCCATCAGACTAAAAGCTCCTAATGAGATCCCCAATCTCTGTCTTTTGACAGCATAGCTTCTTCACCATTGACTTTAAAAAGACTGAAGGATGTGGATAAACACACATCACTAAAACACTGTTCCTGAATGTTACCTGAAGGATCATTAAAATGCAGATACTTCTGCTTAATGCTGATTAATTTTTTGGGCCAGGCCAGAGGAGCAAATATTTTTGGGTAAATGTAGCATATTTAAAATCACAGATCTTGTATTTATATAAATTCAGCTGCCAAATGTATAGCTTTGTATTTGCTTTGGAAAAAGCATAAGTCCACATATAAGCAAACACTGAAACTTGAAGCTGCATTTTAAAGGGAAGTGGATGAAGGAAAGGGATGAGTCTCAGTTAATATTTTAATGGTCCTAAGACTCTGAATATATCTAAAGACCTGGTCATCAATCCTTCTTAGAATATATTCAAGTTTCTCAGGAATTTGATCTCTTTCCATAGTCATTCTCCCTTACTCAGGTAAATTAATCCAGACTACACAAATGTAATGACCAGACATCTCTTGAGAAAAAAAGGTTCATAAGAATGACAAGGGGGGATACAGAAGGACTCCAGAAGATGACCCAGAGAATCTCAGTTTGTAAAGTTGTACTTTTAGTATGATACAATTATTTAGGTTGAAAAGGGCTGCTGGAGGTTTGAACTGATCTCCTTATCAAGAAGGGCCAAAGCAGAGGGCATTAAGTTACTGCATCCCAAATTAAACTCAATATCTTAACAACTTAAATGTATGAGTGTGTGGCCATTGTCTCGACTTGTTTTAGCTGCTGTGTGTGCTGCAGAACCAAGGGAGAACTGTCCCGCTCTCGCAGAAACACAGTTTGGCTGAGGTTAGCATGGGCCTCTGGAGATCATCTTGTCCAACACCCCTACTCAAGTAAGAGCAGGCTGTACAGAATCACCTCCAAAAGGCCTTTAAATAATTCAGTCAAAAAGCAAGAGAGAGGAAGAGCAAAAAAGGGATGAGCCCTATAGTCACCATGTCGCATCATAATCATATGATTAGAAAGAAGTCCAAAGTCTATAAAAAATCCAGGTATTTGTAAGCAAACTGTATTAGAATCCTCTTTAAAAAAAAAAACAACATTCATCACGCCAGATTATCCAGCATTAGAAGTTCCCTTTTATAAAGCCTATTTCTCTTCCATCATACTTATTAACACTTCCAAGAAATGAGAGGGCCCTGAAGTCTGCAGCAAAGCGATGCTTTAGAGCTCATGAAATGTCTGCGCGTTCTTTATTATTAGAAGCGACACCATTGTGCCGTCCAAATGGAGGACTGCCAGAACATGCTGCCAGTCACATTCAGAGCAGCATTGAAAACTCTAACGAAATGCTCTCCTCTCGCAAGTGCTCTCCCAGTTCAGCTCACAAAAATAATTTAGCGAGAACAAGGGTTGTCTGAATTATTAGTGAGCTGTTGAGCAGAAAAAGATAGCTTATAGTTGCAGCTGGCATCGCAAGCTTTTGAGGTCATGCAGCAAGTTGCTCTCCTCATACAAGCTTGCTTAATGTGCTGGGTTTGTTTTATGGCAAAAGTCCATTTTTAATAATATAGACATTATTACAGATTTTATATGAGAGAAGGTGTGTGGTCTAATGGGTTGAAAGCTTTGGCACAGATTGCCTGTGTGACCAGGCAATGTGTCTATGCCCAGAGATTGCCAGCTCTTGGGTGAGGAGGGAATAGCTTCTCATTTTGCATTTATATAGTGCCTATCACAATGGGAACTCTATCCACTGACAGCCAGTAATAAAGAACCCAGTCTGCTTCTTACTCTGGGAGTCCAATCAAGGGAGGTGCCAGCCACTCATACATTTGTTTTCTGTTAACATGTGATGTATAGGATTGTCATGTTCACTTGGACAATGCCTGCTTATGTTTCCCCAGATTTCTCCCTAAAAAACCAATACCGTGACCATTATTTGAAGTGTTGCTTGCAACCAGCCAAAAGGTGAGGTTATACAGCGAGACCATTGCAGGTGTGAGGCTGTGTTATTTTAACTTGCAACTTGGCTCAAAACACATTGGCTAGAATTAATTTGGGTTGTGGTAGATGGCAGTAGATTCAGTCTAGTTGGTGGCCTGCAGTTGCAAAAGTACTAGAAACAATAATAAAGCTGGGCTGTGAAGGGTTGGGTGCTTCTCCCGCCTACTGAGGACTGGAAGGTTAATAGTGTAAAATCTTGATGTACTTTCTTATTTCTCATTTTAATAGAGAGGAGGCTGGGAAATCCAGTGGAGAATCAGAACCCCATTTGACAGGGGATGCCATAAACAAGTGAGAGAAGACAGTCCCCGAGTTGGCAGCTTTACCATCTCCATGCCAGACAGGATGCAACAGTGGATATTAAGTGGACAAGTGGGTGCTGGCCTAGGAGTGTGGGGAATGAGGCAACAATAAACCAAAGTTAATTTAGTGGGATAGAAGATGTCTGGGCTTGTTGCTTGTCTCACCTGAGAACTCCAATGTACTGGGAACAGCTCATGAGCTCTGTGGTAGAGAAAGGATTTGCAGGTTCAGGGTGGGTAGAGCTGCAGGTTCCCCAGTCCAGTGCACAGAGACAGGCAGAGATTTTCCAAGTGTGCTCAAGATTCTCAGGGCACCCAATAAGGCGTTTTGCTAAAGTATCTCATGTCCAAAGGTGTCTAGCAACACTCAAATAATCCTAATGCATGACTAGTTTAAAGCTGGGCGTGACCCAATTTACATTATTTTAGCCCTAGATTTAACCAGAGAGAGAGGCTAATTCTCTTACCCCGTGAAATGGATATTTAAGTTGTTCAGTACTTAAGACTTTATAGCAGTGGTGAAAATTTTTGGATACTCTGGAGACAGGTAGCTGCATTTGCATGGTAAATTTGTTCCACTTTATTACATATGTAAATATTTGTTATTTGTGTCCAGTGCAAATTCATAAAGTCCTTTGAAAAAGATTTATTTAAACTCAGGAAAGCAAATAGCTCCTCTGGAATGATAAGATGCTTGGCAGGGTAAGGACTAGGACAATTTTGGCCTTATATGTGAGTAAAGTTGAGAAATAGGAGAATGAAGAGTTTTAGAACAGTGTAACCAGGGAACCAATTGGAACCAGTATTACTTTTGCTGTGGTGACAAGAGGTGCTGGTTTCTATTTGAGCCAAAACTCAGGGCAATGGTTTGGGTGCTGTGGTAGAAGTCAGTCGCAAGCACTTCCTTGAAGATTTCAGTCCAAATTACCTCACAGAGGGGAGTTTTCTCCATTTATCTCCTTGTCTACCATACATGGGTAGACACAGGTGATTTTTTAATCTACTATGGCCCTGAAAAAAGAGGGGACTGAGCCCAAATGTATTCCAAAAAGAAGTGGTTTTGAGAAACATTCCAGTTCAAGTTCATCTCACCTTTAGCAGCAATCCTGGTCTTGCACAACCCTCCTTCAATTTGTTATTAATTCAGTTCATTTTCACTCAGTTCCTTCTGCAATTTCTGATAAGATGGCAAAATAACTATTTTGTTTAATGAAAATAATCACATACGTGCCCACACACACACGTACAATCAATCACATTTTAAGTATATTAAATAGTGGTGCCGTAAATACTGTGGGAAGTGGATTTACAAAGTATGACCTTAGAACAACTGTGAAACAATTTGCTGCTGACAACATTTCTTTAAAAGGAACAAGTCTGGATTTATTGGAGTTAAATGGTCCATTGGGAAACATTCACTATTTTCAATGTCACATACAGGAAACCCACCACATATCTTATTAAGAGAAAATGTGTCCTTTCAGATTGTAGATTTTGAGTGAAACATTGCTCATGTGTCTTGTGAAAATAACTCTTTATTTATAGCAATGCAGATTTATTTTAACATTTATATATTAATAGATATTTGTGATTGAGGACCAAAATTTCTAAAACTGTGTTTTCTACCGTAACTCCAAAGTAGGGAACAACAGAATGCTGAGCTATGCTAGAAAGAGACCTCAAATCATAGCAGAATCTCCAAAGATGAATATGACCAGATGGGATCTTTTCTCCTCCTGCTGAGAGCTCACCAGGTGGACGCCAGCTGTGGTCTGGGAAAGCTGTACAGCTGTGTGAGCTGGAGAACCTGCACAGCTGCATGAGCCCACACCACTTCTGAACTGAAATGGGCTCACCTGCAGCCAGCTGGGGCTTTGCTTTTACAAACTCTTGGCACAGGACTGGAGCAGCTCTACAAAAGTTGGTTCCTGTTTGCATGAAGATTAGAGTTATTGAATCACAGAGGTTGGAAGAGACCTCCAAGATTGAGTCCAGCCTTTGACTGAACGCCACCATATCAACTAAACCATACACCAAGTGCTGTGTCCAGTCATTTCCTGAACACTTCCAGAACTGGTGATTCCACCACTTCTCTGGTCAGCCTGTTCCAATGCTTGGTCACCTTTTAAGTGAAGAAAGGGTTACAATATTTTTTCCAAATATCCAACCTGAACATCCCCAGCACAACTTCAAGCTATTTCCCCTTGTCCTGTTGCTGGTTGTCTGTGGGAAGAGACCAAGCCTTACCTGGCTAAAACCTCCTTTCAGGGAGTTGAAGAGAGCACTAAGAACACTCAGAGCCTCCTTTTCTCCAGGCTGAACAAATATGTAGGAAAAAGGTCTGATGGTTTATTCAGAGTTTGGAATAACAGTTTTAGGTGTTAAACCACCAAATTCTACTCTCTCTGGGATTCCTTGGGGCTGTGCCTGTGCCGTGAAACCACAGGTCCCAGGATGGAGGGAAGGGTTGTGGTCTGGTCCATCCCTCCATCCGCATGCTCCGTGGCACAGATCTGGGCTGGGACAGCTCAAACTCTCCCAGGGAATGTTCAGACCTAAATTGGATGATAGCACAAGACAAGCATTGTTCTTCACAAGCTATTTGGATGTAGGCACCCTGTTGGGGTTTTTTGGGAGGGAGAGTGAGGCATGTGGACATGAGTCAGGCTGCACCACTCAGCCTCAGGGCCAAGGCACAAGGCTCAGCTGTGTGGTTCTGCACTAGTGAGGTGCTGCAGGAGAACTTCCAGCTCTCAGGCCTCCAGATGTAAAATGATGATCACAGTTTCTTGCCAAGAAATAAGTGTATTGAAAAATAAAGTACACAGATTTGTGGGAAAAGAGTATTTTACTTGTGATTTAAAAACATAAGATACTGCACTTTCCAAAAGCAGATAAGCAATTTTATTCTCTTTATCTTATACTGTTTTGCAAAAATGCTTATCTGAAACCAAAATGTAAAACCAATACAATTACCATACTTGGGAGTTTAGTGTATTTTCATTTCTTGATTATACTCTTAAAACAGCAAACTCATGAAATTGATGTTAAAATTCCAATTATTCTAATCCTCTGGCATACATGAGAAACCTATTCTTCTGCAAATATTCTGAATTCAATGGAATTGGTCTTTTTTAAATTAAAAATTATTTCACAGTCAATTTTGCAGTCAAAGATTTCACACATTTTCAAGTTGAAAACAAACTGGTGATAAACACATGGGAATAATGACTTTATTTTTCCATTCTTATTTTCAAGGTTCACATCAAAAAAAGTGAGGAAAGAGAAAGAAAGAAAGAAAGAAAGAAAGAAAGAAAGAAAGAAAGAAAGAAAGAAAGAAAGAAAGAAAGAAAGAAAGAAAGAAAGAAAGAAAGAAAGAAAGAAAGAAAGAGAAAGAAAGAAAGAAAGAAAGAAAGAGAAAGAAAGAAAGAAAGAAAGAAAGAAAGAAAGAAAGAAAGAAAGAAAGAGAAAGAAAGAAAGAAAGAAAGAAAGAAAGAAAGAAAGAAAGAAAGAAAGAAAGAAAGAAAGAAAGAAAGAAAGAAAGAAAGAAAGAAAGAAAGAAAGAAAGAAAAGAAAAGAAAAGAAAAGAAAGGAGAAAGAGAACACAAGAAAGGAAGAGGAAAAAGAGAAAGAGAGAAATGTTAAGTAAAAGAAAGATGTAAGTATCACATATATAGGGAGAGACAATGCATGTTTAATGAGGTGTTTTTAGAGAATTTTATGCTGAGGTTTCAAATGCTGAAGGATGCTATGTCTCCCTGCCTCAAGTAGGATAGTTGGGTGTTTGATTGTATGTGAAAACTGGGGGGAATTAGTGACTTTGTTTATGTGTATTTGTTCCATGTTTCAAAACAAATGTCTTTATTGGATATAAAAGGTGGAAAAGCAGAGAAGGAGAACAGAAAGCCAAACCTGCATGGTAATAAGCAGTGGAACTGGCAGGAGCAATTACTTTACATTCTCCCTGCCCGAGATTATCTATTTCCATTCTATAGCACCTTTGTTTGCCATTTTCCTGCCTATGTGATTGTACATAGACTTCCTTTGTCTTTAAACCCAAAACCATTATCATGTTACCTTTAAAGTTTGGCATCCAGCAACACAGGGGTCACCAGTGCCACTTTGTGCAGGGCTTGTATGACTTCATTAGCTAAATAGAACTGTGGGAAAAGATTCTGAGTGACCCTCAAGCCAGGGAGAATTGTGGGTTTTTTGGTTTTTTTAATGTTCCAAAGACACCCAAAATGTGCTTCCAGTGGAGTTTTCAGTGGAAGTCTTATAGAGACTCAGATTTGATGGGAATATAGGATATATCTGCTTTATTCTGCCCCGCTGTGGGTATCTCTGAGGATGTTGTAAAGAGTGACAAGTTCCCCGAAATGCACAGATTTAATTTTGTCTTGATCACTGTCACCAGAAATGCTGGTTTTTATTCAGAGTGTTTACCTAAGGAACCAAACCACTTTTCCTCAACCATCTTGGAATCAGATTTTGTACTTTGTACCTCCTTCCCATAGGGCTCTGAATGAGTCTCACACATAGTCACATGTTTGTGAAATCAAATCTCCTTTAATGAAGGGAGGCTTGGAAGCAGGAGGAAAAGATGGGAGGACCTGATATTTTTTCTAACCATGGGAACCCATGGAATTTTTTCTGAGACAGAGGCCAGGCTGCACTATCACTGGGATTTTGGGACTTTCACATGGTTTTTTAGATACTTGGTGGGTTTTGTGCCAAATTATTAGTCTCATTACAGTTCAGCTTCCATTACACAGAAAATGGTGCACAGAATAGAAGGAATTGCAATTTGTTAATTACTGAAATACTGAACTGTCAGCATTCATTTCATGGGTGCCTTTACTTAGGGAATATCACAGACTCACAGGATGGTTTGAGATGGAAGAGACCTTACAGAGATCCAAGCTCCAAGTCCCCTGCTGCAGGCAGGGACACCTTCCGCTGGAACAGAATATACTGGAATTTTACCAGAAACTTCAATGTGGCCAGGATTCAACCTGTTGGACTCATCACAAGGAAGAATAAAACAATTTTGAACTTTATTTCATGTAATTTCTCTACACTCATTCACAAAATGTTTTACAGTACCCACTTCCTTCAATGAGTGAACCTACCCACTATATTAGGAATAGCAATCTGGGTCCTGATGGGTTTTCTGCTCTGTAGTTTTCATCCCAAGCCTTTGGCATGTGCTGGAAGTGACCCTATCCAAACAAGACCCTCGCCCCATGGACAGGCAGTGATGACACATTGCTGTACCTGAAGTTATTACCCAACATACTTCAGCTGCTGGGCAAAATTCTTATTCTCCCACATGTTTCTCCAACTTTATTTTATTTTAATACATTAAAGCCTATCCTTACTGACATCATTAATGGCCTACATAAAATCAAATGTGTAGGAGATCAAGTGGAAGAATCAGTGTTTATATTTGGATGTTATTGTTTAAAGCAAAGCCAAATCATTAGATCAGTAAACAATACTTTAGCTAGAAACTTGGTCAGATGATAAGCACATAGTTTATTATTAGATAGTACTTTATTATACTTTCAAAGACAAACTAGATTAATAGGGTGAAATGATCATTTTCCATTAATAATTAAAGTGATGCAATATCTTTGGAGTTAACCATAATGAATTTTTGAAGGGAACTGGATTAGAATTTCAACATAGGGCTGCATCCAGACTTTTATGGGAAGGCTCATTTTTGTGCTGTTCACATGGAGCTTCACAGCCTACTTCAAAAGTCTTCTAATCCCAAACCAATGTCTGTTTAAAGGATCTTTATTTGAAAACAGTATTTGGCTTGGCTTGGGTTAAATAAAAGTCCATCTCTTTTAACCTAGCACAAATCAGGACAAATCTACTCAAATCAATAGTCAGATTACAGTGTTGAGGTCCAAGTCTTTCAGAGAGTTAAAAAGGGCAGAAATAAGAAAGGAAAGTAGACAAGATTTCTAAAGATTCTTGATTAGATGTTCAGTGGGTTCATATCTTTCCCTAATGCCTACACATGAATGAGGGCCCAGAGGAGGATCTCAGCCTTCCACTCTGACTTTTGATGCAAGTAGATACTGACATGAATGTTTGGGGCTGAGCCAAGCTATGAGATCTGGATTTTGGTTCAGATCCAAAACTGATAGAATTTTCTCTCCTGGGTTTATGTTACACAGTTTTACCTCAGCAAAACAAATGAAGAGATTTCTAGGTTGTCTCTGGGATGAACCTAAACCCAAAACAAAAGCTGTATTTTGTCTTCATGCATTTCAGTTTGTTACCTCCTGGCCTATTTCTGCTCAGCAGGAAAACCTAGAGAATCAGAGGATTTGGGATATTCTGTCACTGCAAACACATCTACTGCATCACTTGGGCTATTCAGTGACTCCAACCGCCTTTGAAGCATTTGTTGAAAAAAATATGAAATCTCTACCTTGGTCTCTTGTATGTGGTATGTCAAGCTATGAATTAAAGTCCCAAAGTTATGCATAAGTCACTGATGTGTTAATTTGGTTAAAGCTAGAGGTGAGCAGCTCATCTTTGTGACTGACAGATACAGCAGTAGCACCTGTGTCGGCCTTGCTTGGCTTCTCTTTCTTTCCATTGTAATTGCATCTAAAATCCAGACACGGAAAGACTCCGAGTTACTTGTCAGAGTTCGCGTCTCCTGGAGAAATGGCAGCAACAGCTTTTGCTTTCAATTATTAAAAAAAAAAAAAAAGAAAAAAAAAAGAGGGGTGTTGGGGGGGGGTTTATTCTTGTGCTGATCTGTTGCTGGTGGCAGACAGCAAGCCAGTTTAGCGATATTTACAATTTTTACGATGTCAGCTATTTCTTATTTAGTTTGATATGTTGAGGTTCGCTATTGCAGGAATTGGGACAATTTCCCACTCTGTCTTTGCTGATCGTTCAAAGGATTCCATTCACAGCCCAAATTTTGCAGCCATGCCCTCTCAAGTGACTGCCAGTTTAATACACAGTCCTACACAGTTCGTCCATCCTTTATCCATGCTTGCAGGCATCTCTTCCAGTGCAAGTCAACTCCTCAATCTCACATCTTCTCCATCAAATTCTCTGTAGAGGGTGGGCTGCTTCCAGCAGGACTGAGGGCCCACCATGGAATTCATGCTGGTTTTTTGCCATTTATAAGAATTTATCTATTTTCTGCTCCTGAAATAATTCTGAATGCATTTCAGATTACTTCAGTGTTCAATCTTCACATAATGCTCACAGAAGGAGCATTGGAGGTACAGAAAAATGTACATGATGGAGCATAAGAGCTTCGAATTGTAAGATGAAAAGAGGAGAATAATTTTTGGTTGTTGTTTTATTGGCTTTCTCTTTTTAATCAAGACAGTTGTACATTTTACTTCATATAATTTTTTAGTTGTGTCTGTGCAGTAACTCAGATCAATCTGTGTATAACTAAGGAGACCATTAATATATATATATAAAAATATATTTACGTATGTATGTATTTATTTGTCTGAATTTTATTACTCTAAACTTAAAAAAATACAACTTTTCCTCATTTCCTTTTAAAAGTACTCATGGAAACATTAGATAGCTATCAGGAGCTTCCTTAAGCACAGAAATGTCATCCTCATCCATTTGACCTGCTAAGAAATTAATCTCACATCATTGTAAGTTTGAGAGAGTTTTTAAGAAGGTAAATGCTTTTTTAATTTTTTTTTCATTTTCCCCCTTTTAATAGCAAATACTATCAAGAATGTTTGAAAACTTTTAGAATTCCCATCCAAGTTAATCCTTTTAAACCTAGCTATGCTTATTAGCTTTCTTTGAACAGATAAGGCTTAAACAGATGTGTCATTTGAAGAACTGAAGTCAATTTAATAGCAAAGAAGGATACAAAATAGTGGCTACAGAAGGTGAAATGTGGCATTTGATGAAATAGTGGTGATACATTTTTAAATCTCTTCTAAAACTATATTGTTGAAATGACAGAAATTACTAGTGAGCTGTTATGGTTTTAGGAATTATAGGCATCAACCTATTTAGTGGTGCTAAGAAGCAGCTTGAATCCCTGACTGTCTCTCTCAAGTCATTTCTGATGGCATGGCAGCTTCTGCAGTTCTCTCTATCTGCCAACAAGAAGTGCCTTGAATTTATCAGCCGGTGGGTTGAAATGTAAAGATAGGAAACCTCTTTATCCATCTTTAGGAGTAGAAGGAAATTCTTAAGTCATCTGAATTAAAATGGCAATTTTAATTGAGTTCTTGCCTGTATCTCATTGTGCATCCCCCCCGGACGGTGGCAGCTGAGACACACCACATCACCTCATTTGGATTGTCCTATTGTGCCAGGGGATGTGTCTGCAGGGGCTGGGCAGGGTGCTTTAACAGGGATGTGTATAGCAAGTGTCTGCAGAGTTGAAAGACATTTCATTAGACATATCTGCAGCATACACAGACAGGAGAACTTTACAGTAAGGGCCTATGGTGCTGCACTGCCAAGGAAGAGTCAAAGGAAATTTTTCCACTTTGCCATACAAAGCTTATCTTGGAAGGTTATTTACAGTTAATATTCCAAACAGGAGCTTCTGAGTCTCAGAGCCATCTCTGAAAGCATGCTCTGGGAATTTAAAGCAGAGGCAGTTTTGTAAACAGGAGGTGCAGAAAGTTCTGGAGGGGGGAGCTACTGGCTGAACAGCTTTTATTTTCTGCCTATGTTTTAGCAGATATTTGGGGCCTGACTCCTTAAGACAGCATCCCACTCACCCTGGGAGAAATCTCAGTGGGTGCAAGAATGTGTCTCCATTTTGGGGTCCCTCAGGAGCACTCCAGTAGGATACAGAAGCCTTACTCTAAACATTAATTAAGTTCCTCGGTAGCAATCCCTACAATTATGAACCATCACGAATTGCCTTAACATTTCTTTCCTTTCTGCAGTTGCTGTAATCAAAAAACCAAGTTCTGTGTGTGTTTTTCCAGTATTGCTGTCTCTGAGGAAAATTAATCCAAACCTAAATTTCAAGGAGACCCTCTTTGCAAATCATCCCTGAGGTGACCAGGGGGTTGGGGAAGGGTTAACACCTGTATCCAGGCTGGACACTGTCCTGGGAGGATCAGTCCAACAGATGAAGTAATAGGGTTTTGCTGAGGCAGAGGAAAGGGATGGCTTAATGAGAGATGAACCAGAGCTGGAGCCAAATTTAAATTAATTAACTTCAGCTAGACTGAAATTCTATCGTGAAAAGTCGATGACTGGGGCTTGTGAGCAAACTTGGAAACACCAGGCTGGGAAGAGAGTAAAATAATGAGTGTGGATCTCACAGAGACACTGATAACAAAGCCTTCACTGGTTTGCAGCCACTGGTGCACTGAGACTTGCCAGAGCTGTCTCTGGGCCCATCTCTGTGTGACCAGTGTTGCCAAGTCCTGAGTGGTAACTGCACACTTCCCTTTGCAGATTCAGCCTCAGAACTGGACAGATCAGAAGCCTTAGATCCTTGTTTTATAGAAATCCCCACCTTCTGGAATAAATTTATTATAAGGCCACTGCAGCTGCTTTACAGAATTTCTATTTTGCTTTTTTTCTGTATTTCAGGGAAGAGGGGGTAAGGGAGTAAAACCTAAATATATACAAAATGCTTCAGACATAAGCACAATCCTGTTATTCATTTATTTTGCAATTTAATTTTTTTAAGCCAACCTCCTGATTTCAAGTGTATGAAATTCACAACACTGTCATGTGACAAAAGCTAACTTGAATAAGCAAGCTCTCCATGACTGAACCTTTTAATATTAATGTTTTTGCTTATATTCAGTAGAGAAAATCCTGGGCCAGATCCTCAGCTATTTCCAATGTGGGAGGTGCCACCAAAAAGAATCTTCATAGCAGTCAGTCATACCATTCCACAGTCCAGTTCCGTAACACAGGTTTTTCAACTTTATTTTAAAAGAACAAACAAATAAGCAAACAAAAAAACTGAAAACAAAAACAAAAACAAAAACACAAAAAAACCCCAATTATATGTGCAGGCAACATTCATTTCTCTAATTTAATTTATTGATTTTTAATTAATCAAAAAGTCACATCTGATTGCATGTTTTGGGCTCCATGGGTAGCTAATGGAGAGATCACCATCCCTTCGAAGACCTTGGTGGTCTTTGGAGATGTCACCTTCTCAAAATTTTTACAGAGGTAGCTGGAAGAATGGACTTTGAAAGATTTGGGCTGAACAGAAAAAGTAGAAAAATTCCTAAGTGTAGACAAGAAAGAAAACTACAAATTTGGGACAGTCTCTTTTCTTTGATTCTGACTCAACAAAGTAATCTAAATTCAGTACTTGAGATAAAGTGTTGAGTTTGTGTGTTTGTGCTTTGCTGATCAATACTGAGACAAAGGTGTGGATGCTGACTGTTTAGCTGAGCCAGACTTCATAAATTTTGTTGCTATTTTACCATTAACATCAATTTTGAGGTCTGTTAATAATATAAGCAGAAGGGGTCAATCGTGCAGGAGGGACTGACAGCAGCAGCTCAAAGCTGCTGTGACACAGACCTACTGATGTAGAATTGAACCTCCCCATTGTGCTCCTGCTCTCTCCTTTAACAGACTAAACACACCACACGTGTCCCTTTAACCACTTAGAAAAAGATGTTATGAAATGGCTGTAGTTCACAAATGGAGTTTTAAATGGTTTTAACATAATATGGCAATCTGTTTATAAATCCTGATGTGTTTACAAAACATATCCTTGCTGCCTAATACGTTTATTTTAACACTTTATTCAGGCTTAAATGCCATTTTCACATGCTGGGTTTGTTTGGATTTTGCATAAGGTTGTACCACTTATTCAGGAATGTTGGACAATAATGTAGCATTGGGAAAGAGTTCAACTTTTGTTTGGGTTGAATCACATTCAACTTCTGTTATTCACCATTTAGGGCCTGAGTCATCCAATAACAGTTAGAACTGTTTAGTTTCTGTTCTCAGACAGAACAGGTGACCTTCTCATTTGCATGGCCACAGGCAACAGAAGTTAATCTCACCTGGACAGAGCAGGACAGAGGTTAAGTGATTTCCAGCATAATCAAGTATTTTTCCATAGTGGAGTTTCACTCAGTTAGGAGCAATTATCCACAGCTTTCCAGATCCACATGCAGGTGTGAAACACACTTGGATTCCTCCCCAGTTCTGTAGCTCTTGTTGGTGGGTACACAGTTTGCTTTTTATCTCTGCTTTCAGTAGGTGAGGGGATTCTGTTCTTTCTAGGTGAACAATTACATGGCATTGGTTGTGTTCTTCCTTTCCCAGGATGTTTTCAGCACACCTCATACCTGTGCTTCACACTGTGCACCTTGCAAATGCTCCAGACTCTCTGAATGTCCAGTTCTGGGGGGCAGCGAAGCTGGGGAAGAATCTGGGGAGGAAATCCTCTGAGGAGAGGCTGAGGGAGCTGGGGTGGTTAGCCTGGAGAAAAGGACGTTCAGGGAAGACCTTATTGCTTTCTACAACTCCCTGAACAGAGATTGCAGCAGGGTGGGGGTCAGCGTCCTCTTCCAAGAAGTTACAGGATGAGAGGAAATGTACTGAAGATGCACCTGGACAGGTTCAGTTTGGACATCAGGGAGAATATCTTCACTGAAAGGGTGGTGAAACATTGGAGCAGTCTGCCTAGGGAGGTTTGGAGTCACCATCCCTGGAGGTGTTATAGAAACAGCTGGACACAGCACTTGGGGCTGTGGTTTAGCTGACAAGGTGGTGCTCAGCCTAAGATTGGACTTGATGACCTTGGTGGTCTTTACATCCTCTTTTATTCTATGATGCTGTACCATAAGGTACCAGATGACATCTGTTCAGCTACAAACCTGATCATTCTTTCATGATCTACAAGACACAGTAACAAATCAGAAACAGAATTTCTTCCTCCTCAAGGTATTCAAGAGCCAGCATATCAAAAGGGTACCAAAACTGTGGAATGAAGATCATGTGAACATTTTGTTGCTTTGAGATAATGAGCTTCTAGAGAAAGGTTACCAGCTACCTTGTGCTGGACAATGACCACCAATCACATGTCTGGCTCTCATAGGCTTTTTTCAAAGACATTATTATGCTTTCCTCATACAATTAATTTTTCATCTGTCCACTCCACTAAGCAGAATGAACACATAATTATTTATTTATTTACTTTCACAAGAAAGTCTGCCAATATAGATCAACATTTTAAAGGATAAATTGTAAGTGGCATTAGTTAGAAGAAAGGACTTTCCAGTCCATATCACCTTCTAGGCCATAGGCAATTTGTATTACGGTTGATATGGTCTATATAAAATAAAAAGATTATATATCTGTTGTTGTGGATCATTCAAGTCATGTATTTTCACTGCTGGTGAGGACTTTAGCTTTGATACTACTCACTAGTGGGGATTTAGCCTTCCTTTTGTCATGTTTTCCTACCAGCTATTATCATAAACTCCAAACTTACATCCTATATAAAGAACTCGATCATAATAGGACATGACTTTTGGTTTGGTTTGGGAGATTTTTGACATTTAAGCTGAGGGAGTTTCAAAGGAATTTCCTTGTAGTTTTAGTTTTCTCCAAATTTCACCTAACCCAAGTCAGCCTGCCCATCAATGATGTCAACATGGATTCAGTCAAACAAGGCAGCAGCAGACCACACCACATATGCCACAGTGTATTATTCTTTCTAATCAAAAGGTTTGCTTTGGTTTTCAAAGTGTGGGAAACCTGACACAAGATGCCTGTCGCAGATAGGGAAGGATCCTCTGCTCTTCAGCTCAGGGTAATAATAACAACAACAATAACTTTGATTTTGTTTCAAGACTTCTCACTTGGGATCCTGCAGAGGTTCTAATATCCCGCCATGCCAGCATATTATTTTTGGATTGAATGACTGGATGAGCTTGATTTACATCTTATCTCGCTCCATAGCCCATAATGTGTTTTTAAATCATGTCTAAACAATTTACCACAAAAGCAAAATTGGAGGCAGGCGGTGGGAAGCATCTTGGATAAGTCAAGCATCAAAGAGAGAAGCCTCAGAGGACGAAGAGGGGTTTATTTGCAGCTGCCTGAGTCATGTTTCGTGTGGAGTATGGTCCCTTGCTAATAATAAGCAAACTGCTAAAATACTATTGCACACTTTATTAACTTGCTCGGTGAGTTAGGATGTCCTGTGCAGACATGTTCTCTGGAAACTTTTTCTCTCTAAGAGCTTTTCCACTGATAGCCTTTCAGATAACATTGGAAAATAGCTTTTTTCCTATGTTTTCCCTGTCTTATGTCACATTGCCAAGCCTCTGAAGGGGCTTCTGTTGGGCTGTGATGCAGCCTGCAAGGCCTGCACACTCTGGATCTACAGCAGAGTCTTCAAAGGAAAGTGACAGTCACAGCAAGTGAATGGCTGCATTTAATAAATAATATTGATGGTGTTTTTTTAAGATTGTCAGTTACTACTGTTTCAGTATCAAAAGTGGGCATTTGAGGGGGAAAAAACAGTTTTTCAGCAAAGATTTTCTTTTCTTTGGAAAATTTAACTTTTGTTTTTCTTACAGGATGATTTTGTTTTGATGAGGATATTACTATCATTATTATTTATATTTTAATATATTATTTTCCCTCTCTTTTTTTTGTTCTAAGAGGACAAAAAAGGAGAAAATATTAGACAATATTGACATATGCTAAATTAGTTTTCAGGAACAAATTCAATTTTTGAGATAGCTTTTACTAAATTCTCAAATATTTGGGTACATGGAATTATTAGTTACATTTGGGAAAAACTGATCAATCCTTTAAATAGTTAGGCAAACACCAGGATGGGGGACAGTCTTCCCAGAGCTGTATGTGGCATCTCTTGCCACAGCTGAGTCCCACAAACAGGTTTTGTGTAGCACTCCAGAAACAACTCTCTTTGTTAGGTAGTGCTTGTGTTGAACAGTGGCAGATTTAAAACAATAATATTATGACTTTTCAGAGATCACAATCGGTGTTTTAAACACACTGACTCTGAAAATGCGCTTTATCTTAACATAGGTCATGGCTGTCCTGAATACAATTTAAAATTACAGGGTATAAAAATGCAAGACCCGGTGAAGGACAGAAAAAAAAAAAAAAAAACAGAATGAAAAAGAAAATTAAAATTTAATTTGTTTTAAAATTGAGAGATATTCCTGATGCTGCGAGCTTTACTCTTAACATAACCAGTAGTCCTGTATTTGGAGCATTGTGGTTGGGATGGAGGAGGTGAGAGCTCCTGTACTTAATCGGGCAGAAAATTTACTTGTCCCTTGGTCTTCCCTGTCAAATGCAGTCTTGTTACCTGGTGGATCCTGGTGGATGATCCTGGAAGGATGATCCCCACTTTGATAAACAATCCTTTGTGAAGAAAATATTTCCTCTATTGTCCACCTTTGTAGGCTGTGGTGTCTTCAGATACCAAATACACGATGTTTTCTGTTAAAAAGCAGACAAAAAAAACCAAAAATCCAGAAACATTTGAAAAGTATTTGTCTGTGTTATGTAAGCCCAGAAGGGAAAAAAAAAAAGGAAAACCAGCACCAACCAACCAAAACAACCTCCCCCCTTGAGCAATGAGACAGTCAAGTTCTTTTAAACAAATCTCAGGTGTTTCTTCACTGGTTTATGGGGTTTCTCCCACAAGAGCTTCTCACCCCCAGAGCATATGGTGTCTCCTGAGCCAAAGTCATGCTGCCTCTCAGAGGGGGACCTGAGGACCCTTATCTGCAGTCCTCAGTTGTAGAAATGTTATCCCTTCTCCCCAAGGGTCAGCACTAGAGGGCAATACAGCCACACAGACACACACCAGTGATTTTTAGTGGACAATGTTTGCTTCACTGACACGAGAAAAGGGAGGGTGGAGATGAGTTGTCAAAACCGTGAGTCAGAGAGTAAATTGGTCCCACCTTAACCACAGTCCTCTGCCATGCAGCAATTCCCCTTATCAGATGGCTATCAGAAATTAACATTGGGCAAATCTGCAAGATAAATATCATTAGTTCCATTATTAGAGATAGATGATATAATGCAGAGAAGTTTCACAACAACAAGGTAGAAATTAATAACTGGAATTGCATGTGTGCTATAACCTACCAGCAAATACAGCTTTATGATTAATTTTAAAAAATTGTTTCAAGACTGGCTAAAAGCCTTAAAGTCCAGCTGGATTAAAGTCCAGCAGCAAAAAAATGTTCTCAGACAAATAAGTAAAAGTGATATTATTAATTCCAATCTCTGCTCAGGGTGTATTCTGAACTTGGCCTTGCCCTCTACTTTACTGAAACTCTATATGAAATGAAGAGATGGATGATACAGGACAGGCTAAAAAGTTCAATCTGCTGGGACCAGGATTCATTTCAACCCATCAGTGTTCATTATTCCACTAAGTGGTGACATAATTACAGAGCTGGGCTCCCCAGGGGCTCTCTTGGAGCAGGCTCCAATTTGCAGGCCACCCTGCAGGAGAATGTCAACCCTGCTTACACCAAGCAGGGGGTTGGTAGGGAAATTGGGCAACTCCATGACATACAGAACATGAATTCCTTCCTGGAAATCTGTCACTGTCTCCCTGATAAGACTGATTTTGAAACTCAGAGAAGACTGGAAAGAGTTGAAGTAAATGCTACCCAGCCTGTGTTAATGCACAGCCCTGCATTTCCTCCTCTCCAGCACAGTCATGTTTGTTTCATCTGTCATTATCACCTACTTTTCATGGAAAATAAACCCACCACCTCGAAGGCTGGCGAATTCCCTTATCTACTTCTATTTTGGCATTGCAATCTTCTTGGTTTAGCAGGTACAAATCTTTCATTTACATAAACACCAAGAATGGAAATTTTACACCATGGAGTGATCTACCTGAGTATTTTATATATGCCCATACTTATGAGCTCATTATGGCCCAAGACCTTATAAATATTCACTAGCAAAACAACTGGGATTAGTGATCTACAGAACTGTAGGTTTTGGACATCTTTTCCATATTTACACAGGGGAACAGGTCAAGGTTTGATGCATCTTTACAACCAGGCTGGGATTGGTACCTAAACATGTTTAGGTCCATCAGAAATCTTACATAAAAAGGAAAAATATAAAATAACCCTTCCTTTTGATTTTAGCCCCTCCAGCCATCTATTGTATGATGCAGTACTTCCCCAGCTCCCTGCTGCCTTTAAGTTGCTTGCAGCTTGACTTCAGCACAAATCTATGTAATGATTTCGAGTTAACAGCAACTCATCAAGGCCCAAAAGGCCATGGAAAGCAAGATGCAGCTCAAGTATGCACATCCTGAAACCCTATAGTTTAAAGGACTCCATATAACTAAAGGAAAGAAGAGAATATATTAAGTCAATATGGAAGAAACTTAGAGAGCTGTGTCAAAATGGGTTTAGGTTGGATATTAGGAAAGGTTCTTCACCCAGAGGGGGATTGGGCACTGGAAAAGGCTCCCCAGGGAAGTGGTCACAGCACCAAGCCTGGTAGAGCTCAAGAAGTGTTTGGACAACGCTCATGGACACTCAGTGCGACACTTGGGGTGCCCTGTCCAGGGCCAGGAGTTGGACTCGATGATCCTTGTGGGTCCCTTCCACGTCAGCACATTCTGTGGTTCTATTATCGAGGCAAATCTTTGCCTAGGGTGATATGAAGTGACAATTCTCTAGAACATCCCCAGATAAGTCTAGAATGTTTGGAGCAGCACACTGGCAATAGGCAATTTCACATTACAAATTAGACAGTTACTTTTAGGCAAGGCTGACTGAGCACTGACATATGCTGCCAAAGAAAGTGGAGCATGTTTTTTTGAATGCACATTCTGAGAGATGTGCTTTATAAGGAGGAAGTCCTGATTTAGTCAAACAAGCTGCAACGCTTTTTGCAGAGGTAGCTGAATGACATGTAAGGGCTTGCTTTGTATAGAAGGTCAGACTAGCTGATCCAATAGTCCATTCAGAGCTTAAAGTCTCTGGGAGCCTATAGTCTGAGCTATAGACTTAAGCCTCTTACTGGGAGTTGAAACAGTTTTTGTATTGTCCCTTGATCATGTATTGAGGAGAAAGCAGACCAGACAGTGAGCAGTGGGCTGCATGAGCCAGGGAAGATGTAATTTGAAAAGGAATCCATCTTTATACTGAGTCATAACAGAAGTTTTGTTATTACCTCTCCGTGTGTGGGTATAACACCTTATTTAAAGTTGGAAATACAAACCGACTCTGAAGTAAGGATTACAAAGTAGAAAGGCTTCAGAGTGGTTAACAAGATCTCATGCTAAACATTGCCCTATGCCAGAAGATGAAAGGAGAAAATCAACAGAAATATAAACACTTAAAAGTCCTTATTGTTGTTTTTAAATTTGCCCATCCTCCAGGAATATATAAGCCCAGGGAGGTTTTGCTGCCTTGTGTTTGCTCATCCCTGGTCTTTCTCAGCTCACCTATCGCTTAGGTGTATTGGAAGAAAATAGCACCTTAAAAAAAAATCACCTCTGATTTGCATCAAATCAAAGGAGGTTGTAGCTATCTGAAGTTTTACAAGTGGGGACTTCACTTTAGTGATGAAGTTTCAATGGCTAATTTCCTGGTACTTAGAGGAGATTTGTGCTACACCAGTAGCTTGTTAAGCTGTTACCCTGTTTTGTAGGTACTAATTTCTTTTAACGTGAGTTTACTTTGTCTTGCTTTGTTTGCTGTTATTTCTTGAGTGGGTTTGGTTATCTCCTCCTTAAAAGGAGATTTCAGACTGATAGTATTTACCTAAGAGAGCCATGGAGATTATCTCAACCATTAATGCATCTGTCACTATTTGGGAGGACCTACTCTCTACTGAACCTAAGTAAATGTTTCTGAGTTAACTTGTGAATGTGAGCAACTTCTTAAAAATGACAAGTAACCATAACTGTCAATACCATCATGCTAAATATTTTCTAATTAAAACATAAAAAAATTTTTGTGAAAAGAGGAAAGTTAAAATAGTAGATAGACAGACTTGTGTGGTATGTGGGGTTTTTTCCCCCCTGATGTTTCCTCCAAAGATCAATAAAGCCAGGAAAGATCCTCTTTCATTCTGTTAATTGGGTCCCATAAAAACCAAAATGGTTGTGTATTTACTATTGTATTTATTAAACAGATAAAACAAGTAATGTGTCTCTAAAAGCATAAGGTTCCAGATGCCTTTGAAAGCTCAAGAGCTGCACACAAGCCAAAAGCATTGATTTGAATGCCCCGCTTGATGATCAGCTCAGTAAAAAAACAAAAAAAAACCAACAAAAAACAAAAAAAAAGCAAAACAAAAAAACAAAACAAAAAGAAAACTTTCCCTCACAATGAAGATTTACAGCATATTCTCAGCAGATGGTCCCAGTTTCCATTGAGAAACAAAAGGTAAGATCTGGGGAAAGTTGAAAGGAACCTTGTAAGGATTTAATGAGACTTTTCAATGTCAGCTTTTGGTGTGAGAGTTTGGAGGGGGCTGCTGGCCACAGTAAAGGGGTTCTTTAATAAATGCATCCATCACAAACTCAGTTTATACAATCATCCTGGCAAAGGTCCTAAACTTTTTAAAGTAAAATGTAAAAATCTGGGAGCAGAGATCAAAGCCTAAAACTCCCTTCTACCAGTTAAATATCCCTCAGCTCTCCTCTATGTACTAGCATCTCTTGGAGGTTTGACACAGCATGATTTATCAACAGAAGTGGAAATTACAGGAGCCAGCCAATTCAGGCCAAATAGGAAACACCAGCCAACTTTCATTTGATATCTGAATTTCCATAAAGACTTGAAAAACCACTCTCTTTTCTTTCTTTTTTTTTTTTTTTTTTTTGGTCTATTTTTCTTGGTTTAGCTCGCACGCATTTCCTCCCCTACCTCCCCAGTTCCTCATTATCCCTTTTTTCATCACTTTTAGTGGTTTTCACACCTGAAGTGTGAAAGAACCCAAAGACAATTCAATCAGTTAATTTTTGTACAACTTTTGACTGGGCAGAGCATCCGAGGTCCTAAAATTAGATCACACCACATTTCAATTTCAAAGTATTTGTAATTACTACAAAAATTCCCTTACTGAAGAAGATTTGGAAATTCTAATTTTTTTCATTATTATTTAAATCTCGGGTGCATAAAATAAGTCTTGAACAATCCCAGCCAAAATCACGAGCATCTTCCAGCCTTTCTCATCATTTTACTGCCTCTGCTAATCACTGTTGTAGACTCAAGAGTTAGTCTTCCTTCTTTTCCTTGGAGAATTTAGGATCAAAACAAGCAAAAATGTTAACAAGTAGAATATTTAACAGAAGAAAACAGCAGAGACCCAGCAGTTTTCCTGAAGTCACACTGGAAGTCCACTGGCAAACAAAGACTCAAGCCTGGACCTCACATCCCAGTCTACAACTCAAATATTTAGGTTGAATGTTTATTTTATCCACATATTTTAAATGCAACAGCAATGTTTTAAAGTGCAAAACCATTCTGGACAGGTTGTTTCTGTCTCTAATGTATTTTTGTTCATATTGGAAGCACAAGATTTTAATGAATTTGTGACTATTATTATTTATTACTGTAAACTGGATTATGTGACACTGTCTGAGATTGCCTTATCATAATGAACCTGACTACAGCACCCACAATCCCTCCTACACAAGGGAACGAAAAATTTCTAAGAATCAGATTTCTAAGTATGATCTTTGGTGAATACCAAAGAAATATGAATCACTTGTCATGAGTCACATGAAAATGTTACAAGGCATAAAACAAGAGCTGTTCACGTGAAACATTTTGCATGAGAAAAGGTGGCCAGCTGACTAGGTCAGCAAAGTGTCTGCAGGACCTGAGAGTTTCCAATGAGATGTTTTTATTTTTACATGTGTGAAAGAAAAATAAAAATCTCCTTTCTTCAGACACTCATACAGTGGGAAATGAGAATTACAAATAGCTGTATTTAAACCCAAGCCCAGCAAAAAAAAAGTCTACTCTTGTTAAGATCAATTTACCATTCCACAAGTTTCTAAGGGATGTGAGAAGCAGGTTGATCTGAAAACAAAACTATATAATAACAGGTTTTCTATTGCTGGTACCATATTAATGCCATATATTTGGTGCCTGAAAGACAAGCAGTGAACCTGTCTTTAACCCTCTCCTTATTACATGATTCACTGTGGTGTCTGCTCTGTATTTTGGCTGTAGCTGGGCTCATTTTGCAGTGGGTCTCAGCGTGGTCTGAACTGTGTGAGAAGCTGCTCCTGGTTCCTACGTGAGGCACTCCAGAGACAGCTTGGGAATCTCCACTGAAACCACAGATCCTTTGGTGCAGACGTGCCCAGAACATTTCTTTGTGGATTTATTCACATCATCTGCCTGTAAGAGAGAGAATTAATATCTTCTGTCAACCCTGTTTTGGAGATGATAAACAGCTGCCTGGTGAAATGGTGGGGCTTGCCCACACTCAAACACAGAGTCTGAGGAAGAGCAAGGAACTGCCCCCAAATTATCTCAATCTTGCTCAAAATAAGCGCTTTACTGCCATAGCATCCTTGTCCCTGGATGAACAACAATTCCATGTAACTCTGGAAATATTTTAGTTCTTCATTTTTCTATCAGGACTCTTTAAAAGGCTAAATTTGAAATGAAAGATACTAATCTATGTGGGTGAACGTTTGGGTCACCAAGGGCAGAGTCTGATTTCACTGTTTGACAGGTGACACAAACATTAGATAAAGGCAACAGACGTAGTTTTGGTTGTCTTGGAAGTTAGGGAAAACATAGCAGTGTTTTTAGTGCACTGCATAAATGGTACCTGGTAAATGAAACAGGAGAAAGAACAGGGAGGACAAGACAAATACAACCCGTTGCCCTCACAGCTACCATGAAAAGAAAGGGGTTTGTCCCCAGAAAACTTTCAGGATAGCTGATGCTGCTCCAATAAAGTTGACAGAAGTGTAAGAAAATGCAAAAATATAAAATAGCTTTTCAAAGCATCCATTTTTATCCCCACTACAATGTTTACTTCTCCTTTAATATACTGAAAAGAAAAGATTTCCATCCCAGAGGAACGTTCTGGACATGCTGTATTATACAGTAACGTTATGCTCTAATGTTTCAGTCAGCTAAATATTGTTTTTGGGATTACTCATGGAAACTTCACAGTGGAAGAGGAAAGGGGAGGGGAAGTTGCATGGAGAAGGAAGGGGGAAAACATCCCCTATTAAAGCTCCACTAGCTCCAGAAGGGAACTCTGTGAAGTGCATGAAAAATATTGTGGATTATTCAAAGACATCTATAATTTGAGCGTCTGTTTTCAATGTCAAGTTTCCTCCTAACCTCTACCACTTTTTTCCTCTTTTTAATTTTTTTAAAAATTTATTTATTTTATTTCTGCAGAGGAGGATAATGATTATTACAGAAGTAAGTGGGAAAAAGATGGATTGTCTTTATATGAAGTGTGTTGGGTAAGGCAATTAAGCGGAACAGAAAATAACTAGGATTAAAAGCCTTTTTTAGATCCTGCCAGGGCTGAAATCGTTGTCACAGGCAAGATGTGTTTAAGCTCCAGCAAAGTTTGAGTAAGGCAATTGTGAAGATGACGGTCTAGTGACTGTAAAACATTCAAAATGGCAAGGTTTCCCACAAAGGAAGGACACCTTCTCTTCCCCTCCTTCACCCCCATCACGGGGCTTTTTAATGTCAGATGTGAACTGCACACCTGTGACAAATATAACCCCACAGCTGTCACTCGGGGCTGGGAGCGTGGGCAGGAGTGGGCTGGGGGACAGCATCTCCCCTGCTCCCCACACAGGTTCCTTTCAGCTGGGGTTTCAGCTGCCAGTTCCAGAGAAAGCAGGTGGTGAATCACTGAGCTGGCAACTTTTGAGTCAAGGCTGAGGAAAGGGTTATTACACAACTTTCACCTTCGAGGTGAGAGAGCTCAGGAAGGAGCAAACCCACACGAATTCATCGGCAGCTGGGGGAAGCAGGAGCCTCGACGCTTCGCTCTCCCCCTTTGCCCTCCCAAAGCTGGCAGGGAAGCAATTCACAGGGGAGGCTGCAGGTAAAACAAGAGTGAAATTACAGTGGTTGGTGTGGTGCTGGTTATCCCTCAGCATCACACCAGACTTTGCTTTGGACAGCCAGTTTTAGCAGGCTTCAAGCCGTGTGGAGTGAGAAAAATCGGAAAAACAACCCAACCCCTGGTACACAAGCAGAGAGGGAGGAAGCAGATGTGTGAAGCCCCTCCCAGCTGAAGCAGGGCACCAGAAGCTGCTGCCAGAGCGGTTTCCCCTCCAGCAGCCCCAAAACAGCTCCATTTTGCAACCTCAGGCATAAGATCCCTGGATCCTGCAGCCTTCCCTTCTCTCCTTCATGCCTGCACCAGGCATCAGCTCACCCCCAGCCTCCCTGCTGGTCAGGATGACAGATCCAAATAACAGGAGCAATGACAGCTGATGGTATAATTAGAGCAGTGAATTAAGTGTGGGAGTCCTGCAATTTGAGAGGTAACTTGTGACCTCTGGGCTGTATCCATCATTGATGTGTGCCCTGGGACACCCCTCTCCAACCAGTGGGATGGCACAGGCAGCATGTTGAGAGCACATTTCATCCCATTTTTTGGCCAAAACCTGCTATGTAAGGAAAAGCAACACCACACTCAACCTGCTCCACAGTTTGGACAAGACAGTGAATTTTGTGCTGTGCTGAGAAATTCTTGCTCTACTCACAAACAATCTGCTTTGGTATCTATGTTTAATAGTAGCAGTGTGTAATATTTCTAAATTGCTTGTACTCCAAGCTGTGTGATCAGGCACTAATGGACCTCACTGCAACCTCGTTCTCCCCAAGCAGCAGCCTGAACTCATAGACTGGCTTCTGGCTCTTAAGCTCATCACTGCTGCACACATCACCTCTGCAGCTGGAGGGATCAAAAAGTAGTTTTTCCCTTGTGTTACACAATGAAATTTCAGACCCAGAACTTTCTGGCATTTGCTTCTGAGGAGAAAGTGGGGAAATTAATCTGTTCTGTTTGTTCTGGCTTAAATATGGAAACATCTGTTAAACTGTCTCCTATTGCCTTCTGGCTGCATTAAAGTGATGACAAATTTTGCCACTGATTACTGAGTATATTTCACTTTTTTTTTTTAACATGCAAGGTCTGTGCAATGTTCAGGACCGCTGTACCTGGTGGTTTGGCTGCCTGAAAAATTATAGGGACTGGATCTGTATATCAGCCTCATGTGTTTTATTGATAAGCTGCATCAGTGCAGAATTTTGTCAATTTTCCAGGAAGGTTCCTAATATCCATAAATTTCTACTATATTAAATATATATCGTAGTCCATATATATATATACATATATATATATATATATATATATATAAAATCTATGTTAATATATATATTTTATATATACATGCATATCTATGCTTCGTGCCTTGCCTCTGGGTTGGCTCTCTGACCAGAAATTGATTTGAGAAATGGAAAAGGACTTGAGCAGAAATCCTATTGCTGAACACAACACATCAGTGCTCAGCAAAGAGTTCAAAGTGGAGATGCAGGAATAAGTTCTCAACCAGGGGCCCTGGCAGGGGCTGCTCAGTGCTTTGCTGGGGAGATGGGTCAAGTTCAAGCCATGGTCACCTCTCTCTCAGGAAGCAGAAGATAAACCATGGGCCAAACATATCCTACAAGGCCAGAATGAATCAAAGGAGGAGGATACTCTAAGGGAGCAAAAATTAATTCTTTCAGATGTTTCTGGGTTAAGGAAAAAAGCTCTTGAGTGTCTGAGTGGAGAAGAGAGAAAAGCATCTAGAAAAGGATGAACAGAGGAAATAAAGAGCTGGGAGGTTTGGGTCCTACTCAGAAGTTTGGTTCAATAGCCAGTGCCCTCAGGAAAGGGCACTGATGAGCTTTTTGGGATGCCTGTAATCCTTCCTCAGCTGCTGAGCCAACCCCAGATTGCAGAGAGCACTTAAGTGGGCTGAGTGCAATTACCTGATTGGCATTTAGTAACAGTGTAATTAGCACTTTTTGGCACATCTTCCCTTGAACATATGGTGTTCAGTGCTTCTGTAAATAAGATATTTATATGACACTCCCAGCAATACACTTAATGATGACGTTAAAGCTTATTGTCCACATTTTCCAAAAGTAACACTTAAAGTGGGTGTGCTGGACACTGGGGATTTCTGGTGAACAAGACATGGGGTTAATGGGCTAAATTCTGCTGTCTGGTCAAAATTGTGGCAAACATAAGAACTTTAGGGAGAAAACTTTTGAGGCTGTAGTGGTACAAGATAATGCATTCTCATCAAGAAAACTCCCTTTCACATGTTTCACATGAACCTGGGGAATTCCTTACTGCACAACAAAACTGAAGCAAGACACAGAAGAATGGCACAGGATTTTTGGGAGAAATTATTTTAATCTAAACTGTTGGACATTTAAAATGAATCCACAAAGGAGCTGCATTCTGTATCTCTCTGCTTGGATGTAAGAACTTAATCCAAATTTTCATAAAGTGAACACTATAGATAAACAGCCTCAGTGCATTTGCTGCAATTAGACTCTGGTAAAATAGCATACCAAATTATCACCAAAGGTTCACCTCTGCTGACAAGAGGAAAAAAGTAAAAATCTCATAATATTATGATTATTAATATTGTATCAACCCCTATTTTTAACTGAGATACTTTGCATAGATACACATTGATATCTATGTTTATAACTGACAGGATAAGAGGAAAATTTCTCTTGGGTTGCTTAATCCCACGTTTTCTGCAGGGTTTCTTGTACATTTTTTAGTAATGGTGATTCAGATCTTGTGCTGAATCAAGCTTCCTTACTGGAGGATTAGGAAATGCTATGGTTTGTTCTAAGAGAAATGAATATTTTAGACATTTGGCAGAACCCTGTTGCTGACCATGAATCACAACTTTTGGTCAATCACTGCACAATACCTGCCTACAAAATGCTGGGGGAGGAGGGGGTCAGAAATGTAATAACTCCATGCTTTCTCTGCAAAATTAAATTATTACAGTGAGCTTTGGATGACGTTATTAAAGTGACACAGTGAGAAATACAACTTTTTTCCCTTTATTGCCTTGAGTCAGTTGATAATTCACAGCAGTGAACAAAAGAAAGCCAGTGGATAACACATGTTAGCAAGGTCTCTGCAAAATTACCTTCCGTATTAGACTTTTTCTTTATCACTGAGATCCACTGCCAGTTCACATTAAAATTCAGAGTGCTGACAAATGCATTTCTCTTAACAAGATCTTCTTTTTTTTTTTTTTTTTTTTTGCTATGCAGGAGCAGGGCAGAAACTGGTAAGCAGAGCCCCTGGCACCCCTGAGGGTTGTTTGTTGAGTGGGAAGGATTTTATCATTTCAGGACAGCTACATCCAGCTCATGGGGTCTGAAAGTCACATAACCACCAACACGAAGAATTCACCTGTGGCCTCTTGTACCACTGGGGCAGTGGAGGCAGCATCTCATGCACTGAAACAGCATCTGAGTGCAGCATCTTCCTCATCTTCCTCCCTCTCCTCCTTTCTATTCACTCCTGGCACTGCTGCCCACCACATGAGCATTTGGAAGGGGATTACTGTCATGGCTTTGCACCTGGAAGTTCAAAGAGGTCAGGCCCCCACAGCAATGCAGACTGTCACAGGGAGTTTGTGTTGTAGCTGAACTCCAGCTCCCAAGCATTGCCTGATGATGATCAAAAAGGTCTAAGAAAGATTTTTTCTATTATTATTATTATTTATTATTATTATATTTGAAAAGTTTTCATGGCCCAACATGAAGCTGAAATTGCCACTCATTGTGGCTGGTTTCCTTGTGGAAAAGTTTTAACATTTTCTTGTGCCTCTCTCCTGACTCTCAGCTGTCACTGTGTCCCCAAGCAATGAACTCAGGTACCAAGCTGCACACATCTGGCTTTTACACCAAAATGTTTTGCTGTACTAGACTCAAGGTACGTATTAAAAAAAAAAAAAAAAAAAAGTAGAGAAATCTTTATCAGGGACACACACGGGGAATCAGCACAGATTATCAATTTTGCAAGATGGTCAGAATGAGTCTCACCTTCTGATCAAAGCTATCCCCTCTTCTTTTGATAATAAAACCTGCACAGAAGCAACTTGTCCCTGATTTGGGGCAAGAAATCTCCTACCTGTTTGTAAGCACTGGAGCTGTCAAATCTGACAACACAAGTGTTCCTGCTGTAAAATCTGTGCCTGTAATCAGTGTCTTGATCTGCAAAGATCTGGATGCTTTCAGCAGATCATCTGACCTCTCCAATAAAAATATCCAAGCTCATATCACCTCATCAAATCCTCTCAAACCTTGCTAGCCGTTTAGGAATCACACACATCCCCCCAGAGTGCTGATGCTGATAAAAATTTAACCCAGAGATCATTGGTAAGACAAGCATCTGGGTGGATGCTGAGGCCCAAAATCTCTTCTTAGTGTGGCCATCATGAGTTTCTTATAATGGAGAAAAATCCAGCGCTGTTGTGACATTCAGATCTTTTTTCCAGGCTTGCAAGATCAGTTTTTATTTTTCATTGACAAAATATGAAAGCAAGACTAATCAAAAACCCATCCAAAAAATCTTAACCAAAGCCCCCACCATGAAACCTCAAAACAGGAGAAGAAAATTGCTAAATATTTGATTGAATGTCCCCCCCATATCAGGGCTATTGGAATTAGAAGATCTTTAATGTCCCTTCCAACACAAACCTTCTATGATTCTATGATTTTTTTATTCTTGCCAGCTGTTCTGTGCACCAGAAGGCTTTTGGTATTTTTACTTTTTTTTTTCCCTTGAAATCCGGAGAATTAATGTTAAGTTATAGGAAAAGGAAAAACCCAAAAAAAGGCTCTGCACACACCATATTTTGTGTATTCCCCAACTAAGTTTCAGACTCATGATATTTAGCTGAAAGCTAGAATTCTTCTGAGACACTTCTAATTTTCCAGAGGAAAAGAGATTAAATCTGAACTACTGAGTCTTTTTCAGTTTCAATGATGGTTGATGTGAGAAGACCTGAAACTCTTGCTCTACACTCACTATGGACTGTACATAGCCAGGCTCCAAATAGGTAATTAAGAGTCATTTTGCTGTTTACTTAATATGATAGCCATGGCCCTAATCTCGAGTTCTAAAGTGCTTATTGCAAGGCAAGAGCATAAACATTGAGGGAAGTTTCTTTTGTGATTTCTTGGTGCACTAGATGGCACTAAAGCATGGCTTTTATATACATGGGGAAAAAAATCCCCAGAAAAATTGCTATGTAGGTTCAATAAACCTGAACTGTTTTGGTCAGGTATATTTTATGAAAGTTCTTTGATATATTATTTGTAATTTTTCATTTTAATTTTCAGATCATCAGAAACAGAATTAATTACACCCACTTTGATATTAAAAGAATTTCAAATTGAAAATAAATAATGTTGGGAAGTTGAAAAAAAAACCCTGAAGAAACTAATTTACCCCAGGCTAGATGCAAAATTATTCTAATGTTCAAAGATTAGGGGGCTTGATGCAAGTGAAAAAAAAGTTCTGTACCAATTACATGGCTTTTTCATGAACTTTAGGTATCAAAAACATTAAAGTCACAAAAAAATGTAAAACATCTTCAGGTTTCCTATATAGAAAAAACATTCTTAATATATAAGCAAATAGATAGCTTCACACTGTCTCCCAGGCATACCATGTTCAAAACACCAGGCAGAGCCATCCTGTAAGAACAGGGCACTTTTTCTCCCACATAAGTATCAAGAAAACAAAATTAAATTTTAATTTTTCTTTACTTCTTCCCCTCCCTTCAAATGAGGAGCTATGGCTCAGCTTATTCGAAGTTTCTTTTAAAGTATTCTTATGTGTTGTATACAGCACTCTTTGCTCTCTTATATGATCATAATAAACAACAACAAAGGAACTATGAAGGGTGGATCCCTTGTAAAACTCACCCTTCTAGACAAAACCAAAAAGAAATATGTCTTAGTTCATCTTGGGTATTTTTGATTCGTAATGCTGAGGGTGCTTACAGAGACATTTCAAGCCTTTATGATGTTTTGATGATTCCAGGGGTTATACACTGAGTGTTTTGGTAGGAAAGGAAGCAGGAAGAAAAGAACAAGGAGTTAAAAGAAGGAAGAATGAAAGAGCAGTGAGGTGTGGACTGAATGTGAGCTCACTCCTGCACCAGCAGTGATCCTGCAGCCCTGCATTTCCAGCAGCTCTGCAGCAAAAAGGAAGTGGCTCCATTTAATCCTTCAGCCACGAAGGTTAGATGTGAAGTCCAGGGTGTGAATACATGTAAATTCAGGCAATATATGGCCTGAGCCTGGGCTATAAACCAAACAGGCTGCAGGGGTTGTGGTTTCAGGCTCAGGTTTCAGAAGCAGCCATTTACCTGCAGTTCTCCCACTAAGACATGCAGCTTCGTTTAAGCTTCAGTCAAGCGGCTGATCCATCAAGCACTTGCTCTGCTGTGAGCAGAGCTGCTTTATTTTGGGTGGAGAGACTTGAGAATTTGCCCTGATGTTTATAACAGAGCCCATATATATGTACTATTGGATTTATTATTTTTCTGTCAACTGAGTCAAAGCCTGCATCTCAAGAAGTATTTTGTACAAAAAACCTAAAATGCCCACATGAAACTATTGAATATGACCCAAGAGCACAGAAATCCTTAAATTACAGAGTTTGCAGCAGTCAGCTCATGCTGTTCTGAGGACAATATTTTTACCATCTCTACAGAAAATAACTTCCCATAGAATCAGAAGTGAAGCAGTTTCAGTGATACTTGTTCTTAGTCTTTTCCACACTGCAAATGCACAACTGCCAGGAAGAAGAGGAGAAATACACGGTTTTAATTTATTTTTTTTTACATATATATTTGTCTGACAACTCCACAGAAAAAAATGTTAGAGCTGCATCCTTATTAATGTCAATTGGTATGATTTCACCACAGAGCTTGAATTTTACTGTTTTAAATACGATACATGACCTTGCCTGTTTAATGAGGATACTATTGATCTAAAATGAACATCTTAAAAAAATTAATTACTGACATTATCGATAACACTTCAGGTTATTAAAAATGAAAGAATGCTAAACTTCCAATTTACTTTTCACTGTGCTGCATGCACTTCATTCAGTCTAGAAAATTTCACCTTCTTTCTCATTTGGTTTCAGCTGTTGATCCTACTGCGATAAGGTTGCAGGCACCAAAGGGGACTTTTCAAAAAAACTAAAGTTTCTTCACAAGAAGGAGAAGAAAAAAATTAAAAGCAACCCGCTTGTCCTGGTTCCCTTCCCCCTTGCTTTTATGACATGTTTGGTTCCCACACAAGGGGAATTACTGCAGGTAATTCTTTTACACTCACAACCCTCCAAGTGCTTGGCCTCCAAGTCACCCCTGTCACCCCTGCTTTGGCTGAAGGGTTGGATAGTGCAGGTCCTCTGCCAAGCTCAGAAGTTTAGGTCTTCATTCCACCTATGGAGTGACCTTAAAGACCTCCTGGTTCCAACCCCTGCCATGGGCAGGAACACCTTCCACTAGACCTGCTTGCCCCAAGCCCTGTCCAACCTGGCCTTGAACACTCCAGGGATAGAAGTTGCTTCTTTAGGAGCAACAGTCTAAATATCTAACATGAGTCCACCTAATTTCCACATCTCCTGCACACTGGTGACACCTTTTTTGTCCTACAAGCTCCTGGGGCCATCTGTAAACTCTCTAACCAGAAGAGAATCACCCCCAAAATTGGTCCTGGCCCCTGGGTGAGGAATATCAAATATAAGAGCATTGCAGACCCCTCTCCTTGAAGCTGAGCCACAGGAGCTGTTGTATCAGAAGGACACTTGGGTTGCTGGTGGAATGAAATATTTCTGATGTTGTTTTATCTTTCTATATTGATTTGGGAGCAAAACTTGAATATCATTTAGACAACCAACTTAAATCTCACACAGACACTGGCCACAGAGCTAGACAGCCTTTGGACTAGTCCCCAGTTCAGTGAGCAATTAAGAACATTATATGAATGATTATTTAAACATACAGTGTTGATAAGTGACTGTCTGACACATTGCTGTAGCATTTGTATAACTTCAGGCATTAACCTGGTAGGTTACTTTAGTGTTTCAGAACAAAATGTATATATTTTTCCCATGAAAAATACTATCATCATCTTTTTTAAACAACTAAATTGTTTTTTGTAATGATTCTTCCCAATTTGTGTCTCTTGAGATTTTTTCTTATTTTTTCCTCCTCCAGTTTCTCTTTCTTCTTTTTCAACAAATAAGAAAACAAAGGAAAGAAAAGTAGAGAAGGGCATCTGATCTAAAGTATTAGCAAAAAATATTTCAGAGCCTGGTTTAATGCTTTAATTTTTTTTTCCCTAGGTAATTCACACACAAATAAATTATTTTATTTAAGCAGTTATATGCTAACACAGCCAACTGCTGAGGTCTTAAATAATTGCTAAATACAGGTTTAATTTTTCCGTTTAAAAAAAATGTAAAACAGCATCACTGCAAAGGTGCCTGTGTATTTTAAAACAAACTTCAGTTTTCTTTATCGTTTAGGTGGGTGTTCAAAATGTACATGCAGATCAGACCAAGGAATAGAGACATCTTTTCTTTGCACTTCCATTTTAGGTTGAAGAAATTAAAGCGGTATGAAAAACTAATGAACACCTTCAGAGAACTAAGTTCACTGGAATCCCATCACATTAATGTTATATTCTGATTTTTTTTCCTTAAATCATGTTTTTAGTATTGCTTTCACTATCTAGTGGGGAATATTATTAAAAGAGGAAACATTTCTAGATATCTAATGCTGATCCAACTTAGCTCTTCAAAGGGAGGGAAGCAAAAGAATAAAATTTAGAGAAAAATCAATGCAGCATAAGAGGTTGTTTTATTTAAATATTGTCAGCATGCTCTGTCCATAGCTGACAGGATGCAATGTAAGAATTACTGCATGCTGTTCTGAGTTTCGTGTTTGCAGAAGATTTGGTTGTATCACAACCATTGCCTGTGACCTTAGAGCCCATGAATCAGTGAGAGGAAAAATGGTGAGCTCCAGGGAAAGAGCTGGGCAGCCTGCAAGCATGGGGGATTCTGCTGTGTGGGAGATTTTTACAGACATTTTTGAATGGGTTCATGTGGGTCTGTACGTGTCAGAGTATATCTATATAATAAAAGTTCATTACAATAGATGCTCTTATCTGACCTACTTAAAATTGTACATGAAAGCACAGTTAATTTCATCTCCTATCTGTCAGATTGATACAAATCTCCTGTTCAGTATTAATTATTGTATGCATGAATATTCTTCATTTTTGGGGGAGACCTGATGATTAAAGCTACTGCTGACAGAAATCCTGAGCTCATTAAAATTCCCTTCCCCACCCTCACTGAATGTGCATGCAACTTTTGAGTCAGGATTCATCCCCGTTCCGGCTGTCATGCAGTCTTTTGCACCTTTGGTTAAGGGGTGTAAAGTGCTGCCTCTGTGAACAATTTAGGCTTTTAAACTCAGTTTATATTCATCGCACAGTGAAGCACATCAGAGCAAAGTGGTCTCGATTTTCATCTGAGCCTCACCTAAATGCCCAGAGCTCATTTTTCTTTGGTTTCTGCTTTTAGACCCTCCAAAGTAGCTAAGCCCCAATAATTTAGGAGGTGATACAGGCTATTAATGACATTTTTTTCTCTTTTAATAAAATAACATGTCCCTGTTGAAAATTATGTCAGAGAAGAAATCAGGAATTCAAAGCTAAGGTTAAACAGCCATAGTAGTGTTTCACAAACAAATCCAGAACAAAAATTTGCAGTACATCAGTTTATGGCTTTAAACCTCATAGATTGGGGTTTCCTTCTGCCTGGAAGTGTCTTCTACTATGAAGTCCCTGATGCTCTCCCAAGCTGACACTTCCAAATGTCAGTAGGAGTCTCATAGAATTCTGTAAATTCTGAAAAAGATCTGCCCTTCATGGGATCCAGGATCTGAACCAGATCAACAGTTAACACTGTCCAATTAGGGTGTTTGGGGAAAGGAGTAAAAAATTGTGTTTTAATGGTCAGATTTTAGTTATCTGCCTTGTATATGTTATTTTCACAGGGACAAATGTATTTTGATGAAGAATGGGCCCAATAGAATATAGAGGAGGCTGCAGAAAAAGAGAATCCAGTTTAACTCAGAAACACTGAGAGATTAATAAGCTGTTTTCATTAGAAACTTTAAATTAGCATGCTAAAAAAATCCCTAATCAGACATCAGCATCCCCCAAAATAAGAAAGAAACGTCTTAGGATAGTCAGCCAACTCATAATTCAGCCAAGGTGCCTGAAAATCAGGTTAAGCTCCCTGCTCTGTGGGAGCTGACAACAGAACTGTTCTGATGTGTTGAGTCCTGCAGTTACTGGACAGCTCTGGTTATGAGAAATATACTGAAAACAGCATTATTAACAATGATTTTTTAAAAAACTGTTATCATGCTTGGCTTGTTTTTCTTATGCTGCCCAGGGAAGTGGTGGGATTACACTCCCTGCAAATGTTCAAAAACTGTGTAGATGTGGGACTTGGGGACATGGCTCAGTGGTGGCCCTGGCAGAGCTTGATCTTAAAGGTCTTTGGTTGGACTTGATCTTAAAGGTCTTTTCCAAACTTGATGATTCTGTGATTTTACGAGGATGAACTCGTCACAAGCAGGAGATCCACAAATAGCACTGAACAGAAATCTTTGCATCTGCAACGTTTCTCTGTGGTACACTTAGGACTAAAGCAAAAATAATAATTAAAAGAGTGATGAAGAACACATTAGCCTGTTGTGCTAACACTGAGAAAATGTGCACTTTACTCTTAGGTAGTTTTAGGTACCTTTGAGTGGCTTCCTTATTCTCACAGCCGGGTGCCTTTGAGAAATATTTGGTAAATAGTCTCTTGTGCTGTAATCAACAACCCTCATGCCACCATTTCTAGTGGGAAAAGTACCTTTGCAGTGGCCAGCTCATGATGTTTGGTTTAAAAAGTACTTGGTCAGCACAAAGCAACTTTACTGAACCAGGCATGTCTGTCAGGGTCAGATTTGAAGGTGAGATTTTGAAGGAAAAAAAAACAGAAAGCAGATGAAGGACAACATAAACTGGTTTAATCTAGATCTTCACTCTCTAATCTCACAAACATCTATGGTTTTCCTTAACTCTACGTGAACCTTTGCACAGTGTGTTTAGCTGCATACTGCACTGTTTCTCTCAAAGTCCTTTAGCTTGAGAGGAAAAAATGAAAGAAAAAAATGCCTCTCATTTTAGAGTCATTCTACAGACCATTTATTCTTCAGAAATAATTGTGGTCAGACATTTAGCTGAGAATGCTGGTATTTGTCCTAATGTTCTGTAAATGTTTATACCAAACTTAAATGAATGTAAATACCCCATCTCTGAGCTCTGTGGTAAATCATTTGTTCTGCACAGGGAGTGTTTGGCAGGAAAGCTACAACCCATTCCTACTGAAATAGTTGACACCAGTGGCAACTCGCCATCTAATCCCTGAGCTTAAATGTAAATACTTTGCTCCACAAGCAAAGCTAAAAAAAAAAGAAAAGGAAAAAACCAAGCTAAATTTTGGTCAGTTTTGTGCCAGAGCAAAAATAATCTGCACCAAGTCTCTTCCTGACACAAATTATTTGCCTCTGCATGCTGCTGAGCTCTGCAGCCTGACGTGTTGGAAGTCAAGTCTGTGCTCTTCTGCATCTCCCTCCATCTCAGAGCTCTGGTATTTGCTTGCTTCCCCATGTTTTAGCTCATGATTCAAAGGGACGAGTAGACGGCAGAAGTTTCAGTTGGCTCTAAGTGAAACCTCGAGTATTTGTTTTCACTGCAGGGAAAACTCCCATTGATTTCAAAGGGAAGCAGGACGGCAGGCGTGCACTTCCCTTCTGAAAATCAGAGCTCCCAGATGCAAATTGAAGGCTGGCAATAGACAGGTATCAGTTCCGCTAATTAAGTCTCATTTATCTTAACCATTTCACTCCTTTATCAGATAGCGCGATGATAAGACGCTATAAAAATATATGACAGATAGTCAAGGTCTAGACTTCTCTAATGTGGCAATTTTTTGTATTATGATCTTCCATTGTATATGCAGATGAACTGCTCTTTTATTAACTTCCCTTTGTAAGCATTTCACATGCCAAAAAATCAGATAGGGCTTTGAAAAAAAAAAATGCTTTCCAAAGTGATGAGAATGAATTAGCCCATAATTGGACTGATTGGTAAAAGTTCAGTACAATGCAATAAAAGTGCACCATTATCAGGATTTAAACTTGCTATGGGAAATTTTTATTGCTGCTCATTTGAAAAATATCATCTTTGGCTGTGCCCTGCAGGGACTTACCAGTGTTGAAGCAAGTGAAGAAATCTGTAGGGAGGAAAGGGCCTCTCACACAAATATAAGCAGAGCAAACATTTAGCTGTTAATATGTATATTACTGGAATTACACTGATTTTCACAAGCTGTCATCTGTGGTTGTGGAGAGAAATTAAATCATAGGATTGTTAAGGTTGGAAAAGACCACCAAGATCATCAAGTCCAACCTTTGAGTGAATACCACCGTGTCAATTGTATGTGCTAAAGGACAGTGGCCATCTCTCCTCATAGGATGTCTCTGTTACAAACCTCAGCAGCAGTCCAAGAACCTCAGCATGTTCCTCAATTAAAGTAACAGAGGAGTAATACACAAGAGTTCCACTCAATACAGCAGAGATCACAGGATTTAATGCCTAGAAACAGAAGCTGGCAAGAAATCCACCACATATTTTAATGTTGGAAGCACATCAATACAAATTATGTTGAAATCTTTAACTTAAAACAGGGAGGGTTGCTCACCCCATTGTTTTGTCTCATTTAAACAAGGCTAGAGAAAGCGTAGGACTTCTGCTTTGCAGGTGATCAGATGCCCTTAGTTTATTTCACAATCTTTTGATTTACAAATTTCTGGATATTTCCCAATGGGGAAGGAACCTATGATCACAGCTCCTGAAAAAATATTCTCTTCATGATCTTGTCTTGTTTCTTTCTTTGGGGGGCCTCCACAATATCTTATGATCTTGATGGATATCAAGAACCCTGCAGGATCTCATAATTAATTTTTTTAATTTTGCCATTTTTCAATTCCCTAACTCCCTCCCAGACTCTTGGGGAAAGAGATACTCAGTGGGACTTGAATGACTAGCTCATTGGGAATATTTCAGGGAAGGGGAAAAGTAAATTCAAAATGCACAAAGCAAACATATTAACTCATTCTTATTAATGCCAACAGAGCCTCAGTTAGCCCATATCTGTGTCACTAAGAAGAGTGATGGAAAGATGATTGGATTTGTTGATTTGACACGTCTTTTCCAATCTTAATTATTCTATAAGAGGCAATATTTGGAGTAAACAAGTAGAACATGAGGGAACCACCCAAGATGAAAATTAACATCTTGATCTTGATCTAGAAACTTCTGGTTCTCATGGAAAAGTCTACTCACGAGTTAAACAAAAGCAAAAATGTGGTCCTAAGCAAAAAACCCAAACAGCCCAAGGGCTGATCATAAAATGCTTAGTAAGGAAGGAAATACACAGAATAACCATAAATTTAAAGGTCCCTTTTGATGATCAGTAACTCCTACGAGCATCCGAATGGTGATGAAACTACCGAATGTGAGATCCCGCTATCAGAACCGCATCTCTTGTTCAAGGAAAATTGTCACAGCTTCTCTGTGTCTCTCAGGCTGCTGAGTCTGACCTTTGTGGGGCTAAAAGAGGCAAAAAAAGAGAATTGAAAGGCTTTCAAATATTTTTGCAGTACAAAAGTATCTCTGTCTTACATGAACCTTTTTATTTTGTCCATTCAAGTCCAGATTTCTCCATTCACACAGGGGTATCGCTCACAGCACAAATAGACCTTCAGGGCTGATATTGTAATTTTTGCTTTTCTAAAAAATGGGAAGATTTAAAAAAATTGCTGCAAAGAAGTTGTTTGTTGTTAAATTTTAAGAATGTCCAGCCTTCTAGCAGATTGACTTCATCCTGAGCTTGGCATTGTTGTGTAGGAGAGGGAATAACAGTGTGAAATATCACAGCTTTCTGCAAGATTAGCTTGTTGGAAAGGACAGGTTGAAATTTCTGATCTGAGCTTTAAAAAGGAAAAAAAATAAAGGGATTTACTTATAAAATCTAAAGGGATTTACTGGTTTATAATCTGTTCTGTAATGTTCTAATTCACCAATTGAGATTTCATGGAATCTTAGAATGGTATGGGTTAGAAGGGACTGTAAAGATCATTTCACTGGTGAATGAATTATTAAGATGTATCATAACTATTATTATTAACATTGCTTTATAAATCCATTTTCTAATAGCAATCAGCGATCATAGCACATAATTCCCTTTTGAGATTTGGAATACCTGGCATAGTTCACAAGTTTGCACTTACTGAAGTCATACAGACCCATAAAATTTTAATTTTTTGTCACAGCAAGGCTTTAGATCTTAGAACTGTAGAGAGAGATTTTTATTGCAAAATCTCAAACACAGGAAAACAAAAGAAAATGCTTAAATACAGGAAAGTACCCTAATTCTCCTGTCTTTTCCACTATTAAATCTCTTAATTGTGTGGCTCACCTACCAACTTAAGAATGAGGTGACTTATGAATATTGAAATAGTGAATAATTAAAATTTTAACAGCAAAGAAAGACTCTCTTAGATCTTGATGAACTAAGTCATGCTTTTTAACTGTGCTTTGTAGAGTATTTTTATTAAAATTATGATGATTTATGATTAATTGACCCATACCAGAAAAATGTAATAAAAAAATCAGAATTTTGCACACTTTTTCTTCCTCTTCTTATTTCTTGACATTTATGTCTTTAACTGGGAAGCTATTTTTTTCCTTTGTCTGACAATCTCCAACTTATATTGGAAACATATTTGAATAGCCTATGCCTGTTTCTTTGAGATTGCATTAGGCTATTGATGACAGTTAAACCAGAATGCATTTTAAACTGAAATTCAGAGCGTGCCAGAACAGAAACTGAAGTCTCTTAGGTGTTTGAATAGATTATCAAGATGATATTTTATCAGCATTAGGGATATTATAAATGTATTTTTATTGCAGGAAAAATAGATTCTAAGGCATTTACCACAAAAGATACATTATATTGATTTCTACCAACCCCTCAGAAATTCCATTCAGTAATATTTTTTCTCCTGTGGTTCTAAAACAATGTGAGTTGTGAGGAGATAAGGCTACTGCAGTTTTAATTGCCCTTTCTAAAAGGGAAATTACTCTGCACAGCCCTCTGCCTGGTCATTTGTTTTCTGAATGCTTTCGGAGCAGAAGCCTGTACTGAAATATTAACACATGCTGAAATTTTGTTATCTTCATCTTATTAGAGAACAGCTGGGCAGATGTGGTTGCTCTCTGCCTTATTCTCATGCAGATTAAATTATACACCCTTTTTTTTACCTAAACACAGAAAATCAAAGAACAGAGCCTCTGCAAGACATTTGGGATAATTTTAGTTTACGTTTCTCTCCACCTTGTTCTTTCCTTGACAATAGTTACTCTCCCAGAAACCAAATCTTGTCACTGGGACTTCAACAGTTGAACATTGGTGAGATTATGCGAGCCAGAATCCACTGGATGCATTTCTACCACTGTTAAACATTGATCCTCATTTTCTTTCTGCTCCTGGTGGCCTCGGTGTCCACATTCCTTGGAAGTTATTTGGCTCTTGGCTTCTCTTTGGATGGGAATCAACTCCTGTGCAGGATTAAACACCACTGCAGTTCCAGGCACAGCAAGTGAAACATTGTGAAGGAGAGGAGACACTGGTTTGGATTTGGTTTCTTTTGCCCTGTGCATTCCTCCAGCACTGTTCCAGAGAGCTTTCTACCCTCACATACTTCTCTCAGTATATTAGCAGTGGCCAGCTGAAGAACACATATTTTCAGGTTCTGCCACAGAAATAATGTGTTGATGGACTTCAGCATAGCCCCTGATTTATTTCAGAAACTTTAAAAATAAACCAGAAAAAGCAAAAAAAAAAGCAAAAAAAAAAAAAGGCACCCAATTGTTGTATTTTATGTCTACAGGGTGCCCCTTGGGAACCAAATCTCTACAGATGAGGACATGGCATGGCACTACGCTGCAGTGGCCATGTGATGAGCTCCAAACTCTGTGAAACCAAACATTTTGCTAAGGGCTGATTTATTTTTGAGTTTTTTATAACCTATCTTTACTATGACCTGGTCCTGGAAGGGGAAGGGGTTATGGGGTTGTAGAAAGGATGACCCTGGATAGGCCCAAGGCAGCCAGGTCCATAGGAGGCGATGACCACAATCAATTTGCCATGAGAAGCAAATCTATTTGTAGGCTCCTAAAAGAAAGAATTGCATCATCCCTTCCCTTGGAGGACAGCAGAGTTACTCAGAACAGCCCTGGCATTGCTCAGCCTGAGATCAAGGGATGTGAAGAGCCCTCACAAATACTGAGTTTATAAAGAACAGTAAATTACTGATTCTGAGACTTGCTGTCACGAGCTCAGACAATATTGGGTTTTTTCTGCCTACAGTCCTGTTTCTCCCCTTGGAAGTCCTTTACAGGCCAATGTACACTCTTTGGGTGATGACATCCTCTTAAGTCAGGTGTTCTTAATCCATCCTGTCATATCCTGCATTTCCCAAAGCCACTAACTTTAAGTAAATGCTTCATTTTAGACTGTATGGACAAACTGTGCCTTGTTTCCCAAAGTTATGAAGAAGAAAATTGCTATCAAAGTGAAAGAGTTTGTATTTTTAAGAAAAATTAATTTTAAAAAAGGGTTTTAAGGAACTTCAAAAAATTATTTCTGTTTTGCAGATGAGTAATCAGAAATCTTAAAAGACTTGAATAATCCAGGTTCAGTAGCAGGGTTAGATAGGAAGGGAGCCTAATTCTGCTAATGTGAGCCTGCTGCCTCTCACTGTCACGCCACTCTCACCAGTAAAGCTATCACAGAACCACTCTTCCTTCCTCTCTCATGTTTTGCATGAAATGATAAATTGCAAAACATCTTCTTGCCAAAGACATCAGTGAAATTAATCTAAAAGTTTTTGCAGGTGGACCATTTAGCTTGGTTTCTTTGGGTCTTGGCACTGTATGCACACATAAAAATATTCTAGGCCTTGGAGGGACCAATTGAAAAGGAATTTCTCAAATGTGCATTTTAACAGAAAATGGGATGAGCAGACTCAATCTTCTTATTTCCTTTCATTTGCTTTTTGTCTACTGCATCTGCATGTAAAGTTATTTTATGAGCTGAAAGGAATGAACCAAAGAGCAGACAAAGATCATAGCCAGGAGCTAATCTCCACATTTAAAAATATTGGTTAAGTAAACTTGGTTACATGAGTGAGGATCTCTGATGTGAATTTTGGTAGGGAATCCTGCTCCTCACTTCTCACTGGTGGAAGCACCAGCACCATGATGCCCTGCAGAGGATGCACCAGGGTCTGGGAGAGCACCTACAAACCTCTTGGAGTGAACTGAAGCTCCCAAGGCTGGAAAACAAGCACACATTGGACAAAAGACCATCCTGTGTCTTGGTGAACTTAGAATAGAAGGAGTAGCAAGGTGTCCTTGCAAGGAAAAAGGCAATTTATAACAAATTAACTGAAGTTCTGGCAATTTATTACAATTCTGTCCTTATGTGACAAAACAGCTTCAGGACTGGTAACATTTCTGTACTCCCTGAAAGCCTCACAAGATGGGCTTGGGGGATTGTCCTCCTGCCTCAGTTTCCTTTTCCCTCTAGCAGAATAAAAATGCTGACCTCTGTTTGCAACCACCAACACAACATTTGCAACCATCAGTGTAGATTTGTTTTAAAAAGAAACAGTACATGAAATTTTATGAACCTGAAGACTTGAAGGATGCAGTTAGCTGGTAAAGCTACTGGAACATCCACTGGAACACCCCAGGCTACACCAAGCTGCTGAACATTGCCCTGGTTATACATACGGACGAAGGATTTGACCTCCTGGGCTACTGTGGGGCAACTACAGAGTATTCCCTTGTGGCAGATGTTGCAGTGTTTTCTAATTCTTCTTTCCCTCCTGCTATGAAGGCTGTGAAGAGATAAAGAGCAAAGGAAGCAGAGATGAGCTGATGGGCTTCCTCCTTCTATGCAACAAACCAAGGTTAATTTATCAAGAGGAACTGCTGCAGATTTCATGAGATACATAAAGCTTTAAGCCCAAGTAATCACCAATGCCAAACTAGCCTGCTCAGTGGGATAAAATGTCTTCCCCATGCCCACTGAGGGGGAAATCTGTTGATCAGAGGCGTTTTCACCGCCAAGAAGCACTTTTGCATGCTGCCTCTAAGATGACCTTTTATAAATCCCACCAAATCCTAGCTGGCTTCCCACCATGTTGCTAATAGTTTGATCTGTGACCTGCTAATGAGGTACATATTGTTTCACCTCCAGTAAAGGTATTAGGATGTCTACTCAGTTCTGCAGCACCCCGGAGATTATAGTTGCTTGTGCCAGGAGGAAAAGGAATTTCCAGGGCATAAGTCATCATTTACAGTTATTAACAAAGGGATTTATTATGCTGCTCTGTTTCAAACAGCAGTGTGCACAATGCCTAGAGCATGCCAGAGTGCAGCTCCCTACCACATAATGTCCTAATGAATCACCACGGGCTGGAGGAGCTGTAGAACCTCAACATTCAATCTCCCTCTTCTCCCCCCACACACCAAATTGACAAATAAGGACATAATGGCTTTGCACTTTTATCAGGCAAAAGTGATCTCAGGAGGATGAGTACATTGAAACCGCGTCGAGAAGAATGTGGGGTGGGGGGGAAATCCACTTTTGGGAAGGAAAAAAAAAGAGAAAAAGTCTTGGTGTAGCAAAACAGCTTTAATGCAAAGTGTTAACCCTTATCCCCACGGGCATGGGGGGGCTGTGTCTGTGCCCACACAGTCAATGGGATCTTTAACCATGACTTCAGGGCTTGCACAGTCAAGTCCTACTGTAAAAAGAACCTTGCTTTCCAGAGTTGGGAAGATGAGGCTGACTAAAGGCTATTGAATCCTGCCTGTCCACGCTTGCCCCCTCTGTAATTTATTGTAATTGAAGGCCAAAGGCTCTCTCCTCTAAAACAAGCAGTTAAGAAATAATTGCTGGACCAGGGTTCTGTGAGTTTTAATTAAGCAAAGTTTAGAGTACATAAGGAGTTCTCCAGGTGGCAGGAGAGACAAATTATTATTTATTTGCTTTTGCTCATTTTATTTGCATTTTCAGGCTTAAAGGCTAAAAGAACTATGTTTTGTTCTGATTTTGCTTTCAGTAAGGTGCTATAAATTTTCCTATTTACTCCATATGGAAGCAGACTCAATTAATATTTATTTGTCTGTGGTTAATAGCTCAAATAATCTCTGAAACGCCACAGTCCTCTCTGGTTGCGTTTTGGGAGAGGTGGAAAAAAACCTCCCAAACATATCATTAAGCTCTGTTTGATAACTGAGGAATTGTTAGCATTTTTCAACACTGTTTTCATTTCAGATTCTCACTAATGCTTTTTTTAGGGACAAATTTTCCCCTGGGAAAACCTTCTTTCACCCTTATGAAAGCAAGTTGCTTTATCTTGGAAGAGAGCCAGCCTTTAAATGGACTGAGAAACAAGTTCATCTCCCTCCACAGTGTCCTTCATCCTCTTCCTCCCTCTCTCTCCCTCTCCCAACCCTGTCCTGTATTAAGCAGTGGGGTTGAAACAAGTCTTATAGACAACTTTGGCAGATTGCAGTATTCCTCCTGCTTCCATTTATTGATCCTTCCAGCTGATAAGTTATAGGAATGTGGACTTTTAGCTTTTTGATTATCGGTTCCTTCTGGTAGTCTACAGGGTAGAAGGCTAATGGCATCACAAATAATGACTTTTAGGACCATTTAGCATCTCAAAAGAAAGAGCTTCTAAGAAAAGAGAGAGGTAACAGAGGTACCTTCTATTTTTAAAGCAAAGCATGGGTCAAATTCTGCTTCCACTAAAGTCTGGGGCACAGCTCTCACAGCTTGTGTTAGGAGGAAGCTTGGGCCCAGGGGATGAAGGAGCCAGTGATTATACAGCACATTATGCTGAAGAAAAATTAAATCAAATGCAGCTGCTTTTATATAATTCAAAGACAGAACTCAGTGTTTTCTTAAATTCTTTTTGGTTTCTTTTCCCCTCTCCCCTCTCTGCACACTGATTTCTTGCCTACAAAGAAAAGCTTCAAAGAACATAAGCAAATCCAACCCTTTCATTTAAGTTTTGCTTTTTTACCCCCTTTTTTATCCATTAAAAATTAAGGGAAGTTTTTTCTACTTGACTGTGATGCAAAAAATCCTGCTTCTTAGTTCCTTTGGTAATGCCTTCATGGTGTTAGGGGACTCAAAACTGCTTTAAAGGGGGACAAGCTGTTGTCTCAACCTCAGCTTTAGAAAATCTCCACCATACTCTTCAGTCAAACGAGGATTTCAATGCCTATTCAGAAAGAGTTGTTTTCAAACTACAATCAACAAGCTGCTGCTTACTGGAGCCTAACCTCTCTAAAAAGGTAGATCAGAAACCCCAGTGGGTTTGATAAAAACTGCACAAACCAAGCCTGAAATTCACTGGTTTTTACTAGGTGGAAAAAAGTCATCAAGAAGAGCAGGGTTTTAGTGTAAACAGACACATAGCAAAGTGCAGAATACTCTATCTCTTCCATGAGGGAAGTCTTTAGCTGGAAAATTTTGAGTTTTTATTTAGTCATTGACATGATTCTACAGTTAAGGGCATTTTCTTATTGTTGTTCAGGTGCTGATTCATCAAACTTCTGGTGCCCACATGAAACCTGAGCATGTTTGTGGTTCCACTGAGTTCAACAAGGGCACAATTACATGTGTAAAGGGAGATATGTGAGTGCCTTTCTGAGTCAGGGCCCTATGCCAATGACAAAACTTTCATTAGCAAGATCTACCATCCAATAATTTCCACTTGAAGATAATGTTTGCTTTGCTAAGTAGATTGACATTTGGTTCTGCATTTGAATATAAGCAGACATCATTATTAGCAGGTCCTTGACAACCAGTGTTTGTGGAAATAACATTGCTGATATAATCCTGATAAATGTTAAGGTTTGTACACTACTTTACATCCCTCAATAAAAAACAATTGCAACCACACATGCAAATTCCCCATAGAGCTGCAAGAAGAACATCTCTGATGTAAGCCTATTATTTTTAATTATTTTTGAGATGTGTTCAATTGCTCTGAGAGGGTCTGAGTTTGTGACTAAGTAGATAATTTTACACAAAATGAGATGCAAAATTTAGCCCATGTATTTTGGAGAATACAAATTTTTTCTTTTCAGGGACAGGAGGTGTGATAAAACTGCCAAGGGGAATAAAAGAAAAGAAAGAATGAGAAACAACTTTTTAAATGAAATTGTTAGGGAAACGGCACTCTATCCGGGTGCATACATTCATTTTGCACATACAATGTACTTTGTCCTAGAAGAAATGTTCATAAAAGCCTCTCAATTCAGTCATTTGACAGATGAGATCTGTTCTTGATGTCAGTCACTGAGTTATATGTCTCTTCTATTTTGCTGCTGCGATTCTTATTCCGTTTATCTTTGTGCCCACACAGTATATCAGTATAAATTTATATGTGTGTGTGCATATTCTATACATACAGGCTATCTTTATTATGCAGATGATAGCAGTGTTAAGCTTGCTGCAGAGGGCATCTCTTTCATATTTCAGAGGAATGCTGGGCAAGAAGATCTATTCTTGAAGCCCACAATATTGGAATTAGAATGAAATAATTTTCATAGCCATGCAGTGGAGGAAAAAACAGGAAAATTCTGCAAACAATAAATGCAGAGCCCTATTTTTATGACATGCAGAAAAACAAAACCTTGTGTTGAAGATATTTAGAGCAACCTCAGCACTCAGGAAGGGAATTACTGGGGTTGGTTCAACACCATCAGAGAGTGAAGTGTGTGGAAATCATAACTATCCTCCATCCTGGCATGAGCTGCTTCTACTCCCACCTCACTTGGTGCAAATGAGCAAAAACACAGTTCAGTGCAAACATGCAGCCAAGGTTCTATGCAAAACAGCAGATTCTCTGTGCTTTTTTAATATTTTTCTACTGGGGTTTTTTGGTATGCTTTTAATTTGATGCTAGTGCTGCCATTATTATGAAATTAAAACCGACACCTCCATTTTATGGGCTCAAGTTTCTGTTTTTAACTACACGCGTAAAAGAAAAGCTTATTAAGCAAGTTCTGCGACCTGTGAAATTACTGAAGTCTCTTTCTGAAGACTTTCAGTGAGGCTTCCCACAGGCTGGACACTAACTGCTGTCTTCCATGACCTCTCTGGCACCAAGTCATACTGAGGCCTTTCTCTAAGTCCAGACTAATCAGAACATTCTCATTACTTAGACTCAAACCCTATTTTGAAAGAATTCCTTAGGATTCAATGTCTTCAGAACTTCAACTCTTGATGAATTTTGTTTAAGTCAACCACCAATATTTAAAAACCAAAAATTCCAGAACACCTGAAGGAGATATGGACGGCAAACAGGCCAATCAATTAATCATTGTGATTGACTCAGAATGTTGGGGGGAGGGGGGAGAGTTGACCCAAAACCAGATTTTGGGGTTTTTTTTCCATAAAAATCTTTTTTTTTTTGGCTTTTTTATTAATATCCCCAGAAGGGAGGATTCATCTGACTTGGCCTTAGTGCCTGTTTAGGCACATCTTTGGAAATTGTCATCTGGCGTGGTAGTCTGGATAACATTTAAATGTTGCTTCCAGCTCAAAATACATGATTGTATGCCCTAGGATGAATGGACATGCAGGGGGAGAAGGTGTCCTGAAATATATACCTCAAGCACAAACAACAACAGATCATATACATTACAGATGTACCTATAAGAAACTACTTAGAGATGATGCAATGTCAAATGTTTTCTGAACCCTGGGTCCTAATTTTACTACAAGGAGTGTCTACTTCCACTTGTTGAAATATAGCTGGTTTTGGATTGGATTCACAAAAGTGAGCTGAAAATGCAGCACAAATTCTACCTTTGTTTCTTTGAAACTATGCACAATCCATCCTCAGAAAATGTAAAAATCAAAGAATTGCAAACTGTGATGCCTCACAGAACAGCACTTGGTTCAGATTGCACCTATACATGCAAAAAAGGGAGCTATAAAAACAGCCTTCTTTTTGTGGTATTTTTTTTTCGTTAAAAATAATCTGTGTAATTAATTAACAATGCATTTGTGAATGATTAAGTGCAGAGAAAAGGTATTGAGAAAGGATTTTACAAGCTGTGCTACTGTAAATCATTGCAGTGTAAGACTTACTTCTACACAGATAATATATCCCCAAATGCCTTTGAAATTCTGCAATAAGTGAGAGGAATAGAAAATGAAGGGTAAGAAATACTGTAAGCAAACTGCTCCTTAACATCTCTATCAAGGCAATACATTTTACCTCAGCACGTTAAAAATGCAAACAGAATCTTTAACTCCTAAGATCAATTGCAAGCACAGAGAAACTCTGGGTTTAGGAGAAGCATTCTGTCTTGTCAAGCTCACCTTATCATCATGGAAGAATAAACAGCGTAATTATTCTCACCTTTTTGTTTGTTTTCTAATTGGATCATTTATTACTTTCGGGAAATTCAAGTCCACATCAGATTTATAGCACGAGGATTCTGAAATATTGCTTTGGTTATAGAAATGTCAAAGCTGGCAGGTAAGCTGTCTTGTTGCCTCAGGAGTCTTTTGCATGAGCAAAAATTATGGAAAAGGCCTTTAGAATTAAATAAGTTCAACAATTTGTTTCTGTGTTATGCATGGTTGAAAACTCTGTTCTTTTACCGATATTTGGGGTCCATTTATCAGCCTATGGTTTATAATGTTGGTGTGCCTGAATCAAACACACAAAGGGTAGGATTGTAACTGTTCTGTTTTGCAGAATGTATTCTATTTCTAGGTTGGCTAAAACAGGATTTGGGTGACTCTTAACACAATTCTTCTGGTTAGTTACCAAATATCTACCAATGTGAGCCATGACTGATCTTGAAATGGCTCCTCTGCATTCCTTGTAAACACTGAAGTGCTCAGACTGTTTCTTATTTAGCACGGAATGAAGTTTGTTTTCTCTGCTGCTCAGCAACACAAGGTTCTGCTGTGTCTTTCACTAAAAAAGGCTAAGCAAGGCCTGAAGCACCATCATCTCAAACATGTACCGTAGGAAATTTGGTTTAACTCTTTAACTTTTAATTTCAGGAAGTTTACTCATGGTTTCATCACATCATTTTGTGAGTAAATCCTAACAGATAGCACATAGTATTTCTTTAGTTATAGAATCAGAAAATGACAGAATCATAGAATAGTTTGGGTTAGAAGATACCTTTAAAATCATCTATTTCCAATCTCCTGCCATGGGCAGGGACATCTTCCACTAGACCAGTTTGCTCAAACCCCCTCCCAGCCTGGCCATGCAAATCCTGCCAATTAGGCATTTTGTATATTAAAGGGATTGATTTTTTCTATTCAGCAAAAAATCTCAAACAACAAGAAGCTCCAGGCATTTGATCTAAATCTCACTTGAAGTCACTGGAAAAAAAAACCAAAAAAAACCCCCAAGTTTGAAATCAGCCACCAGCCTAATAAGCTGCCACGACAAAAAGAAAATTCTGGCCACAACTGATGACGGTCCTAGAGGCAAGAATCTCCCATCAGCACAACGTGGTGGTGCATGGAAGTGGCTTTGTGTCTGATAAGCTTTATCTCTGCCACGACAGGAAGAAGCAGTTGAGGGGGGATATGACTGTGTGTGCACATGAACACTGCTGGTCCCCCTGGGTACCTGCTACAACCAGCAAAGGGAAATGGATGTTTTTAGGACTTGGTTCATCTAACTTCATTTAGAGGCTAAATTTTTGAAAAAACAACATTTTTCTCTGACTAGGCAGTAGGAGAGCTCATTTGTCTTCTTAGTCTACACTGGAAGAATAATTTGGGAGTAGGTATCCATAGAGGGGATGGCCAGAACACTCAGGCAGTTCACACTTCCATGAACACTCAAATATTCCCTAAAACAGAGTTACATAGCAGGGGCCTGTAAAAATTGCAGGGACATGGGGGAGAGCAGAAATAAAAAGAAAGAAGGAGGATTCTGATCCCTTATAAAATAAAGTTATCTCAGATTTTTGTAAGAGTCATGCTTTAAAACTGGTGATAAATCAGGAAATTAGAGCTTTTTCTTTATCTTCCTTTATTCAAACATTTTTATGCAGTTCCTAAAGACTGTAAAGTTTTATGAGATAACAAGCAAAGGAACCACAACAGAAAGGAACTATTTATGTATATACCTCTCCTTAGAGTCCTTATTAAGATCACATTTTTAATATGGTGAAGGAAAAAGTAATCCAACCCTTACATGTAGGATTAATGAATTTTGTAATTTTCTTATTTCTCAAGACAAGGCCAAGTACTGTTCAAAAGTTGTTCAAACTCAGTTTCTAGTGAGGAGAAAAAAACATACAAAAAGTTCAGTTTCACTGAACTTAAGTAAAAACATTTAGGTTTTCCTAGTGACTTATTTCAGAAATGTGTCATTATGCAGCAAAAATGAGTTATTATTCAGTATATTTGGTATAAAAATATTTATGTGGGATAATTTGAAAATATTTCTGAGGCAAAATATCAGTCCAAGGTATACAGAACCATTTTTAATTAAGACATTAATTGCTATTAGGCATTAGGAATTGGGATGCTATCAGTGGGATTCTTTTAAGAAAGCCCCACCTTCAAAAATAGAAAACAAAGTTAAAAAACCCCTAAACAACTGTAGAAAAAGCAGTCATAGAAAATGCATGAAGAGCAAGAAAACAAATTACAGATTAGCCACAGGGGCTTTTTAAGGAAATTATAACAAAAATTGAGATTTTGTCACGTATTTCCACAGATAGTACAGAAAGCTAAGATGATCAGAACAATCACAGATAAAAACATGGGATAGCATGGCAAAAGTCAGTAATTTCATGTGCTAAGATAAAATGCTGCAACACTTTCTGTAAGTATGGAAATGATTTTTAAACAAAGCATGACAGCAGAACTCCTCTGCCCCTGAGTATCTGGACAATATTGCAGGAGAGGAACAAATTAATTCTAAAGTCCTGAACCTCTGTTGTTGCAAACACAAAAATATATGACAGTAAATGCACAAAAACAAACAGTCTCTTTAAAGAACAACAAGTTTTGTGTGTTTATGTATTTATTCTTTTATTTTGACAGATCAAGGCTAAAGTTTTTTGCAGTGGTCAGGAATCAGCATGTAGAACATATCCTACTGCTGACGAGATTCATTAGGGTTTTATGTCACATTTAGATCCATGATAAGAAATCCCCCTAAATGTAACAAGAATGAGGATTGATTCTTTGCTTTAGCTTTTATTCAATTACTTGTCTAAATGACAAGCAAGAACCCTGAGCCCAGGTGGGACCTGATGCAGTTCAGTTATTAAAGCCAAAGATTAGTAGTCATATCACCTTGAGTTTAATCCTCTTTTTTTTTTTCCCTGGCTCACAGTAACCTTAGGCAAAATGGATTCTTTTTCCTTTATTCACCTGCAAAACAACAGGTTTTAATAATTTTGAGCTGCCTCTGGGTCGCTTCCTCATACTTTTTTTTTAAAACATAATAAATACATTAAAAATGCTTTCAAATGCTAACTGCAAAGAACAACAGTACTATCGCCATTGTGACCTGCAGAGCTTTGCCTAGCAATTGAACAAGCCCTTAATGACAAAGAAAGCTTGTGGAAGGCTGTTACATCAAATGACTTGATGTAAACTAGTGCAGTTCAGTGATATCTGCTCTTGGAAACCAGATTATTCCAAGTGAGGATATGACCCAAATCCTTTCCTTCTCAGAAATTCGAGCCTGTGGGTAATCTTTAATATCTTATGGTTTATTTAGGGCAGAGTGTGAAGCAGCATGGCTGGGCTGAGCTGGGATTGCTCCAACACTGCCCAAAAGATCGCTTGCCCATGGACAGAGAGTTGCACTTTGCCAGGGCGCCCCATGGTGTGGACATGGAATTTTCTACACATACATGGTGACCAATTTATGCTCTGAAATGCAAAAATGCCTGAGTACAGAATGAAAACAGTGACCAATTTGTGGCCTGTGTCTGGCAGCCACATTCTTTCCCTATGCAAATCAAACCACTCACAGAGAAAAGGCCTTTCTGGTCCAGTTTTTTACAGGAAAGAAAACCCAGCTTTTTACTGGCATGGGTCAGAAAAAATGAAATATTCAAATTTCATAAAAGGAAAAAAAATTGGCACTGGTTTTCACAGAACTTTTTTTTAGCCCTTTTCAAAGTATTCCTTTAAATAGATCTTTCCTTTTCTCAACTTTTTTTCCGGTATAATACATATTTTGTTTGCTATCTTTTTCCATACACATCTTTTGTTCTAAACAGAGAGAAAACATTTACTAAACAAAGCAGACTTGGTTGTAATTCGTTTAAGGTCTTGCCCTTTTTCTCATTACAAGCTGAGTTAAGCAAAATTATTAAATCATTTTCTTAATGTTTTTGAACTTACCTTAATTTTTCTTTTCCTCTCTACTAATAGGAAATGCTGTTACTCATTCTCAGTCCATCTGCCTAATAGAAACTTGCTTCTGACAATTAAAGTGCTAGCATGTAAGTTCTTGAATGACATACCCCTATCTGAAGATTAATTTGTGCAATTCATGACTGATGAGATGCATTATTATCTGCAAACTTATCACCTCTCTTACCCAAGTTCCAGCTCAATCTGATCTTTGTTAAAGCTAAACGAGAACAAATGCAGTTCTTGAGAACAATGGAAAAAGGTGCAAAATGCAGTACATTTTGTTTAAATCATTTTTAGAGACACTGACTGTGGGTGTTAGTCTAGTTATGAATCATTTTAAACCAAACTTGAAACAAAATAAATAAAAAACCAGAAAAGAAACTTGTTCTTAGAGGACAAACAGTCCATCAAAATGTTTCCAATCTGAGCACCAAAAAGGGCAGAAAAATGGAGCTTCAAAGGATTTGAAACTGCAAAATTATGTTTAGGGAACACAGAGTCAAGCAAACGCTCACTGACATTTGGAGAGGGGTTGTTTTCATTCTAAAGAAAATTCCTGCATTCACTCAATCTCCTTTGTGAGCAGTCATGAAAGCCTTCCACACCTTATCTTCAAGTCTCTTCTAAGAAGACTAAAGATGATGGTTTGGTTTTGGGGCTTGTGTGAGTGACTTGTTGGGTTTGGGGTTGCTCCCACAGCCCTGGCACCAAGGCAGCTCCAAAGCCACCTTTGTGACACAATGGCAGATTTGAGCACGTTCAGTCACAGCAATGGAACCAGGATCACCAGTCCAGCCCCACTTATCATGATCCATGGTAAATCTCACAGTCTAAGCAACACACACACACTATTTAGTATTTTTTGCCTCCTGTCCCAGCCTTGTATTTGGCTGTGGAGGCCTTAACTTGCAGCTGGGGAGTGCTGCATGAACATAATCACAGCTGCAAGGTCTGCATTTCAGTTCCACCTCTTAGAATTGTAGAATCATATAATTGTTTAGGTTGGACAATTCCTCTAAGATAGAGTCAAACCATTAGCCTACCACTTCCAAGTATACCATGTTCCTAAGGGCCACATTTATCTGCATTTTTAATCCCTTCAGGGATTGTGACCCCCTACAGTTCCCTGGACAGCTGTTCCAATGCTTACAACCCTTGCGATGAAGAAATTTTTCCTAATATCTAATCTAAACCACTAGCAGAACTTGAGGCCATTTCCTCTTGTTCTATCAATCTTCTATGCACCTATCTTGCAGGGTGGTTATTTCACCTCTTTTGGCATCTATTTCCCCCCTTTCCTCCTTCACCTGCCTGGTCAATTTAGGCTGCAATATCTCTGACCCTCTCTGGGTTTTTTTTGCGTGTGGCCTCTCAGTATTATCACAGTAAAAACAAATCACTACGTCCAGGAGACACTAGGGGTTGAAATCTGATCTCCCATACCCTGCTAAATGCTGACAGAGTCATTCACACCAAATGACATGTCACATTAGATTTGAGCTCCTCTTACTAAGCACTGTAGTAGGATGATACTTTCTAATGTCAAAAAACTGCTCTGGTTTTGGGTAGAGAAAAACCTGCAGTTTCTGTGGTACAGTCTCAGGACATGTGACTTCTATAGCTCTTCAACCCAACTGTCCTGGCCACAGAAAAAGGATGGAATGAGCAAAACTTTAAAGTAAACAGCAGAAGGAATCTGAGGACTGCTCAGATTCGAGGACATATAGATGGCTTGATGAAAAAATTAAAAACAAAACAAACCCCAGGAGCCTTTTACATGGGTTTCAGGGGCTTTGGAGGAAGATCTCAAACAGCTCTGATACATAGTTCTGGTTTAATTCTTACCTCAACGTGAAGATATCCTCTGTAACATATAAACAGCCAAGGGCAACAGTTTGTTTTTAAGATCACAGGGGAGTGAAAGGGCTGGGAGGGGAAGAGAAGCCTAAAACTTCTCAAAGACTCTTGCAATGACTTTTCCTTCCTGTTCTGTGCATTGATCTCTTTTGCTCAGATTAAAACCTCCAGTGTCTGAAAGACACCCACAACTGACACCTATTCCACTAGACTGAAAACCATTTAAAAATTATGCTGTACTGTGGGTTTTTTGCAGTCACACAGTGATCAGAGTGGAATAGATTTAAGACAAGGTTATTTACATTAAAAAAAATTTGATCGCTTGTCTAACAGCAAAATACTGTTATGTCATTAAATGATAAGCACTGTATATGGCACAAGGATATCTTTTCATAACACTGAACACATTTCTTATCCTCCTGACATTACAGTAATTTAACTTTGCAAAGTTATATTCACATGCTGCTAGTTTTAAATGTGCCTGTACATGCGTATACAATTCATATTATGATATCCATTCTCAAAATAACTGTCAAGCCCTCCTGCTTTAAAGAAGACACAGTGTATTGCCCTGAAATACTGTATACTGCAGAACCAGAGCAAGAAGACTGTTAAAGAATGTTAGAGCAATGTGGATTGTTATTTTCTTGCATGGTAGAATCATCATTTATCAAAATCTCATTTGGCAAATTGTGTTTCAAAAGAGATCCTGAACAGCACAGAACTGAGCCCTTAGTTTGCTTGAGGAAAGGGTTGGTTTGAAGTATTTTCCTTCATTTTTTTTTTTTTTTTTTAATCAAATTTCATGTCTAGGGACATGGATGAAGTCCCTGGGTATCAGAAAAAAGAACACTGCATTCAGCCCTGGTTCAACTTGTTTGAGAGGAAGTACAAGGCTGAATCCTAAAAAGCAGCATTGTGTTCATAATCTATTCAGTAACTCTCAGGCTATGATTCTGCTCCTTTGGGTTTCCCAGTCACTGAGTCACCTTGATCAGGATCCTGATTGCTGATGGTTCCCCCTGTAGTTGGTGGGGAAAGAAAGGCTCTCATGGGGACTCATGGTAGGAAGCCTGAATCACCCTGGGGGTGACATCAGCCAAATGGAATAACCCATGCCCAAGAGGGAAATTGCTGCAGACCACCCCCTGGACATAAAATTCAGGAAGGGAAATGGATTTTGCTACTCCTTCCCTTTCTTAATGAGCAAATATGTTTGTTTTGGAAGGGCAAAGCAGAGAAATAGTTGTCGTGTGTAGAGCAAAGACAGGGGAAGTGAAGCAGATGCACTTCAGAGAGCTCTTTCATGGCAGGAAAAGGAAATGGTTTAAAGATCATACAGCAGTACGGTAGGTTTGCTCACCTTTCACTTCAAAGGTTCGCTCATCTTCTGTTCCATTTTGGGCAGCAGGATGAGTTGATGGGTTATTCTTTTTGCTTGGCCATATTTGAAGTAGCCTTCCTATACCAGACTAGCCTGGCTAACACCAACCATGATCTGCAACCCACTTGCTGTAGAACTCTTGGTCAAGTTTTCTTGAGATGGCACAAAGTACAGGAAACTTCTAAATTAGCCTGAACTGAAGACAAAAATTAAAATAAGTACACTAATATCAATCCTTTTGTTTCCACAGGAAAATGCCATGTCTGGAATGTTCTAGGTCAATGAAGATTTGAATAGGACCTTTAAATACCACCTCTACTAATTACAGTGATTGAAATCTGAGTGTTTGGGGATCCTCAGAGGTGTTCCTCAGTGGTGCTCCTCAGAGTTCCGTTTTGTGCAGGGTGCTGTTTAACACCTTTGTTGGCAACAAGGACAGTGAGATTGAGTGCACTCTCAGCAGCTTTGCTTAAGACACCAAACTGTGTGGTTGACACACTGGAGGGAAGGGATGTCATCCAGAGGGACGTGGACAGACTTGAGAAGTGGGACTATGCAAAGCTAATGAAGCCCAACACGTCCAAGTGCAAAGTCCTGAACCTGGGGTGGGGCAATCCCAAGCTCAAACACAGGCTGAGCAGAGAATGGATTGAGAGTAAAAGGCTGAGTGTGTTGAAGAGAAGCTGCCAGGGTTGGGACATGCACTGGGTTAATGACATTTATGCCAAGACCTCATTTTAAACATTATTTCATTTTGAAAGGTTCTAAGATACTTCTCCATTGTTGAATAGATGATAAGTTAAAGAATTTGGTAGATTCTACTTACTCTTACCAGATACATCAACTTCATTGGTTAATTTAAAGATCCAGGAATTGTCCCAAACAGTCAGGTGGGGGGAAAAAGAAGGACAACTCTGTGTTCATTGCATGTGCAGATGTTGATGAATAGAGAAGACTTGCCAAATTCCAGTTGTACATGGTTAACTGAAATCTAGGGTACAATCAAATTTGCCATCCTCTTCTTTTCCTGCCCAATGACTGTAATGCATTTGGGGGAAAAAGCTAGATGAACAGATAAAATAGGCATTTTCCATTTCTCTAAATCCTATGTCCTTGGAGTTCATGTACACAGTCACATATGCATGTCATTTCAATGTTAGTTTTCCTGTCAAAATCACTACCTTCATCACTGTTGACCACAGTATGGGGTTGCCGTGTGTTAAATACTGATAATCTACTGAGTTGCTTTTGCACTTCTAGGGTGCATCATCTGTTAGGTAAAAAAGCAACATCAAAATGGTTAATAGGAAAATATTTTGCAAAGATCTTGACAAGCAGGGGAGGTTACACATTGGTTAGAAATGCTCACAGCAGAATTGAGCTGAGCACGAGTCCCCAGCCATGGCTGAGGAGCTCTGGGCTCTGCCAGTGAGCAGTGCCAGGGTACTGGAGTGTGCACAGTAAATTGTCAAAAACATCCTGGGAAACACAAAAGAAATAGGCTGAATTCTGCCCCATGAACCACCAGGCCAAATTAATCAGAGGCTGCTTGACAAGTCATGAAAAACAGATTCTGTGACAAGGAGGGAGGAAAAAAAAGTAATCAGAATCTGTCATTGTGCCAAATCAATCAGAATTTGTAGACTGGATCCTAAAACTAGCTTGTTAAATTAAGTTTAAAAAAAAAACAAACAAACTGGGATAAAACTTTGGACTCTGCCAGTATGCTAATTCACTGGTCAAAACTGATAAAAATGGGTAAAGCAATCTGAATATAAGTTGTGGCACTAAAACACAGGACTTAAGACTGAAATCTGATGCTCTGAAAGTCATAAATATGGACATGTTTAAGGGTAAGCACAAGGATTTTTTTCATGTTTATGAAACACCAAAAGAATGCTCTATAATGAGCTCCTGCTATCAGACCTACAGCTTCAGGAAGTGGTGATGATGATAAGAATTTTGATCAGCATATCTGCATCCAGTGCAAAATAGATATATCCCTCTCCTGGTTCTGCACAAAAATCATAGAATGCCATAGTTTCATACTGATTTGCTAGACATAAAAAAAAATAAATTAAAACCACTTTGTAATTCTGTTTCCTGAAAAAAAGATGTTCAAATATCTATCAATGAGAATATAGAAATTGTAGCACTTCAGATAGCCACGGATTATTGCATTCAACATTATCTCAAAATTTTACCACTCATTTTGTCAGTTCGTACAACAAAAGATATGAACAGCAACACCTTTCACAAATTCCTGTCATGCTTCCTATTCAAACTGCTGCCATCTTAAACTATCTCAGACTATGGGAAATACTGAAATGTTTAGGATGCAGTTGTTGTGTTTCTCCTAAACTGAATACAAGTGCTGAGTTCAGGCATATATGATTTTAGACTCAGTAGTCTGGTTTCCTTTAAACTTGATTTCTTTTGCAGATCTCATTGAGACTTGAGGAAAATTGTTTCAGTGCTTCCACTCTTTCAGCTGCTTAAATTTGCAAATATATAGATTAAAGTGAGATTAAGTTAATAAAAGAACCACTGGGAAATGGAAATAAAATAAAATAAAACAAAATATATATTTTTAAAAAGGAATAAAATGTTCTTTGCATATATTTTAATAAAAATGTCTAGGAAATAAACCTATGCTTTTCATATTCCTTCAGCATTTTCCTGCACATTTCACTTGATAATTAGGTTACTACATGAAAAGCAAAGAATGGTCCTCAATTTTAAAACAACTGAGCACATCCTCAACTTTCTGCATAAAACTACAACCACATGAAGCCTTGAAAACAAATAAGACTGCTCCCTGATATAAATGCACGTAGGCATGTTCACAGGTCTGTGTTTCAAGGTTTGATTGTTAATCATTTTTTTATTTGTCCTAATTACATTTTTAATTGAAACATACAAGAAAAAATCTGTTAGGTTCACTCTTCACTAATTCACATTCAATCATTTTAACATAAAAAAAATAATATAAAACCCCAAACATTTACCTTTCAGTTGAATCCAAGCATGGATAGTTCCAGCCCCTCAAATTTATTTTGAGAAAGTAATGAGTGTCTGAGAAGAAAGAGGAGGGAATAGGCTGGAACTAACTTATGAATGCCATATTGTGTAGCTAAATCCTGTTTCCCTCTGTTATTATAGAATGTTGCTCCTTCCCTGCAGATTAACAAATAAAGAAAAATATATACTAGAAAGACTCCAGCCTTTCCAAACTATGAATTATAGAAATTGTTTATGACCGCTTTGATCTTTTCAATTTCAAAATTGTAAGTCTATTAAAGGTTTAGGATACTAAGAATCAGAAGCTAATCTTACATTAAAGTGATTTGACTCACAATAGTGTGAAATGTTGATACAAACATATATGCTATTTATTTAGATGCCACACAAAGACCCTTTAAATGATGGTCTCACTTTTCAGTAGCTTGAGGGAGCAAAACCTGCGTGGGTATGGTTCCTTCCTTCTGTGAAGAAGCCACTAAGCTTTAAACCTCAGACAAACTCAGGAAAATCTTCATGAGATGACCATGTCCATCACTCTCACTGCAATTAGCTTGGTCTGTAAGAGAAACTCCATATAAACAGAGAAAAAAAACAGGAAATTAAACCTACGTGAAGCTAATATACACTGCGAGATGTAAGTGTTGTGTTCTTGGTAAATGAATCCGGGTTTTGTGTGCACAAGAGGCATCATGAGAGTAATAACAGTATTTCAGCGCTCTTTTTAAAGTTCCTTGCAAAGGACAGATCAACTATATAGTTATCCATATGATGAAAATATAAACTATCCTTCACCTATGACTCAAATGACCAAGCATTATTTTAAAATGCTGAAATGGGTTTCCATGTATTGAAATGATTTGTGCAGCTTTTAACTTTATAATTCGAAATTTTTTCATTATTTTCTTAAAGTATCCATGCCATGCCCCTCATGTCTACCCAACCAAGTTGTCTCTTCCTCCTTGACTTTTTCCCCTGCTTTTGCAACATCTGGGAGCTTAGTTTTGCCTTGTTTTACTCTTTTGCACTGCACCTGATATCATCCCGGTCCATTTTCTGGTAGTCACTACAATTGCCATATTTTTCTTTATCTCCTCCAATTGCAATTCTTTTGAAGATATCTCCATTCCAGAGTGTTTGTAAGTCCTTCTTTTCTCTTTTGGCCTTCAGCGGGGATCATTTTTTGCAGTCTTTGCTGCATGTGCCTGCACTTGATGGCATATGGCCTGCCTTTAGATGGCATTCACTTTGGGCAAGATTTTTTTCCTGGGTTTTTGGTTTTTTTTAAGTATCCATGCCATGTCCCTCATATCTTCCCCTCCATGTTGTGTCTTCCTCCTTGCCTTTTTCCCCTGCTTTTGCAATATCTCTGAGATTAGTTTTGGCCTCCTTTGCTCATTGGCACTTCAGCTCATTTCCTCACAGACCAGTTTTTGAAGACACTAAATCTCCCCATTTTCTGCAGTTTTGGGCTAATTTTTTCAATTGCATTTCATTTGACCCTATCTCCTTTCCAGAGTGTTTCTAAGCCTTTCTTTTCAGGTTCGCAAGATTCCGTTTCCCTTCCCGAAGATTCCGTTTCCTCGAAAGGAAATGAAATTTCCTTTCGGGAAGGGAAAACGGAATCTTGCGATTCAATGGGGACCACTAGAGGAATCTTTGGTGCA